>NW_027516909.1:600000-855000 GCF_048772815.1 Callospermophilus lateralis
TGTACATTTTTGTGAGGTGGCTGACTTGGCAGATACAAGTTGTGAGAAGAGTTTACTACTCTTAAACGCTGTTGGAACTGAAAATTTAACCTACAAGCTTCCTAGTAGAACAACATTATACATTAGCTCATGTTCAGTAAAATAAATATTTTGCATCTGTGGATGATATATATTTAATGATGAATTTTGATTGGCATATATATTGCTTCTTTTTAATGTCTGTATGTGTTTTTTTGTATCTATAAATACACTCTCCAGATTTTTCAAAATATAAAATATATGTGTCTTATATACACTCTCTAAATTTGTTCATGTTCATGTACGTGGATTCATAATCAACTTTTCACAAGATTATTTTCAGACATATTCATCTACCTGAAATATATATTTGTTTACTAGTACTGAAAACTAACTTCAGTGAATGGTGCATACAAATGCTAATAATTCTACAGTAACTAACCCAGTCTAACATCAATGCAAGTAGATTCCTATGGGACATGATATGTAATTTGACGTTTATTTGTATTCAACACTGGTACATTACTTTTTCTTCAGTGTTTACACAACATAGGATTTACATTTCATCCACAAGTTCACAAATTTATAGGCATTTGTTGCAACTTTAATCACTTCTTGCTTCAGAACACGTGTATTGTCAGGGTGTCTTGACTGGTCTTTAAATGAGAATTCTTTTCAAACATATTATTTTCAATTTTCATAATCACTATTGAAACAAAACTCACATACTCTCCATGATAAACCAAAACACTAATATTACCATTATATGTATGTCTGTTTGGAATGAATGATTATATATCAATATAAGATTTCTTATAATTTCTCAGATATCAGTTCAATCCATTATTTAAAGTTGGAACAAGTTATATTATTTATTCACTTATAGTCAATTCATGATTTATCTCTATATTCATAGACACAGGGTACACCTCTTTGTACCCCCAATACTAATATTACGTCTTCAATATATTGCTTCCAGAAATGGTGGTAGAAATACTCATGTGACCTTATCTACATATACATTTTATCACAGTAATATTCTGAACAAAAAATGTAAAGGTCACACTTATGATTGTACCAAAGCCGAAATGGAAAGTGTACATGGATTACTAAAACATCCATGTCCAGGTTGCCTAATGCTCTCAAATGTCAATCCTATTGGTGACTACATATTTGTTTCTTCCTAAGATTTTATATTGAAACTCAACCCTGTAGAAAATGTCTAATCCTATCACTCATTTTATACTTTGCCTGATTTCATAATGTCTCTATTGATATCTGCTTTTCTACATATATTCCCCAGCTCATTATAGTTACTGACTCTTCATATGTGCTGACATTTACATTCATTCTCTAACCAAATCCCTATTGGGAAAGAACTTTTGGTGCAAATCCTATACTCACTCTTCTTCCTAAACATACCAAATATCTTCCTAATCCTACCTACTATCCCTTTTTGACTGGATCTTCTCTTCTACATTCAATCATCCAAGGTACAAGGTCCTATGCCATTGTATATCAAATTATCTGAGACATATTTGCAGAACATAATTCAAAGCTAAGTATACCAGTCAAGGGCCCAATGGTTTTCTGGGCTTCAAATCATACCTGGATTTCTGTTTTCATACTTTTATTTCACCTCTATATTCTTGTACATATCGTAAGTTCCCAATACCATTATTCATGGCACAGAATGATTTATAACCAAAATCGAACCTGTGATTAACCCGAAACATACACTGTTCCCTCAATCTCATTTTACAGAAGAGCAGGTACAAAGTTGTTCTTACAGTACAGGAAAGTAGTGTACCTTCTACCTGCCGAGAATCTCAAAGGTCCATGCAGAAATGATACCTGGAGAAGTTTTAGGCAGGTATGAAAGACCTGAGAGAGCAAAAGTCATCTTCCATGGCAAACAACCTGGTCAGAATGAAGGAATGTGTCTGAATCAGCCTCTCTCTTCTTATTGTAGAGAAGATGGACCAAACCAGGCCTGGGTGGAGAGTTTTACCCAGGTTCCTATGGTTGATATACCATTCCAACTTGTTAAAGTGTCACAGGAAGTAGGGGCCAGCTCCATCTCATGGGACCCTTGGAAGCAACTTTTAGGATAAAGTGGTTGCCAGGGCAGTGACCTCATTCAGTTTCAAAGAAAGTGACATACGTCATTTCCTTGTTGATGCAACTCTCTGAACTTGGTATCCAAGAAGCCAGGCACCCAGAAGGAGTCCCTGTCCCAGTCTCAGGGGGCTCACTTGGTTGGATTTAACAAGAATAGAGTCAGTCTTTCTTGGTACCTACTGATGTGAGGAAGCACAAATGCCAGGAGAGCTCTGAAGAGGGACCTTTCCTGAGAAAGATGGTAGTGGCTCACCAAGTTTTTCTGACAACTTCAGAGAGTTCGCCAAGGAAACCAGATCTGATAGAAGACAGGCCATTTTGGGGAACATAGTTTAGCCCACCAGTCAGAGGACTCTCTAGATAGTCAAAGACCTACTTGGGGGAAGGAGGTGCCTTTGTGGGCAGTGGGTGTGTGTTTGTTATTTTGTCTCATCTTCTGAGAATAGGTAGGAAAGTCGCTTTGTTTGGTTTGGAGTGGACTGTTTCTAGTAAGTCGTTTGACAAGACTAGTATTCCTATGTCTGTGTATCCCACTGTGTTCGTTGTTGTAGACATTAGAAAAGATAATGCATTAATGGATGTCTAGTCTAGTATAAATCTTCCCATAATTCATACTAGCCAATTAGTGAATGGACTGCAACTTGTCTTATCCATGGGCAACACCTGCTATCTTCCTAAGTTCCTGTTTTCTTCCTGAATTCTGGCCACTCTCCAGAATTGGCTCATGGTTTTGTTTCCAAGATATGTACCACCTCCAAGCTCTGTGACACGGCCATGTACTGGATAGCTGAAGATAATAGCGAGATTCTCAGAAAACTCAGATATAAGTGTGACCAGGAAAGTCTCAGTGTAGAGACCATGTTTTGCACCTTTTCTTACATATTGTTCTGTTGCCCTGAATGTAGGATATCAGTGTGACCAGGAAAGTCTCAGTGGAGAGACCATGATTGGGTCTTTTGCTTAACTATTTTTCTGTTGCAATGAATGTCTGGAAGATCTTTGCCTCAGGCCACCCCTTTGTGAAGCCTGAAGAATATAGTTTTGAAATGGAAATTAATGGGCATCACCTGTGGCTTTTTGCTTAATTGCTTTGGAAAGGGATGTGGCTGAATTAGCCTCTTGGCCTTGTGTGTGGCTGTGACTTAGATTCTCAGCACCTGATGGATCTAAAGAATGATCCCATGTGTGCATCCCAAACCAAAATAGCCAAAAGATCAGTCATTGTGGATGAAGTCACATGCCTTCCTCTGTTAGGTTCCTGACCTCCATCAAGTGAAAATAGAGATTCTTTGGGTCAAATGAGTTCTTCCAAGCCCTGCAGAGGTGCTTGGGGTTTCGCATGACTCCAAATCACATAAAGAATCTATATCTGAAAGTCAGTAGGCCTCAAATTGGAGAAACAGAGCAGTATTAAAGGCATGCTTATTTGATCATTCCTGTTTCACAGGATGGGTGTCCTGGACATCCTGACTTTAGGCAAATGAGGGGCAAGCAAGCTTATTTTGGAAACTGTCTTTGGCTGCACCCCTGATGGAAACCTTCAGCCAGAGGTGATGATGAGTGACTACATGGAAGGAGATTAGTATCATGTGGGAGTGTTTTGGTTATAATTTTGGTCATTTGTGTCTCGGTTGGAAGAAATGACTGGGTCCACCTAGGCTTGAACTCTGGATTGATTCCCCTTAGATACTGAGTTGTGGAACTGAACTCAGAGAAGTATTGCCATGAATTTTGTTGGGATTTTAGGAGGACACGCATGAGAGTCGTCCTTGGAAACTGAGATCTAGGCCCAGGGTGGCTTTCAAAAGAGCACTGGGAATCTCAGCCCGTATATAACATGAATTTATTATAAAGACTTGGAAGGCTGAGTTGAGAGTCAAAGCACACATGGGCCTCACATTTAGACCTCAATGGGCCTGGCTTCATGTGACCTTTTTGGGCACTCTTTGGGAAGCCTTGCCTGTGAGAGTTTTCCAGAGCTTTCATTGAAATGAGCTTCCTCAACATTTAATGATTCCTGAATGAATAGAAACCCACAGTGCCTCCAACTTCATCTTTGAAAAATGGCTAGATAAAAACCATGAAATTTTTGAAATTTCCATGACCAGGTGGCACTGGAAAACTTTTGGATGCCCTGTTGCTGATCATGAGAATACCAGACAGTGCCTTGATTGACTGGGTTTCATGAAAATGGTGTATAACAGAGATGCCAGTAAGTTGGATCCTGCTGAGTAGTGGCCCAGAGCAGTGGCGGGCAGGTGTTTGATAAAACATCGGTGGTAGTGCCATGAGGATCTACCATTGGATTCCAAATGGCTTGTGACTGACATGGTGCAGCCAGGAAACCCTTATATGTAAAGGCATCTTGTTATATGGAGAGGTTTCAGGGCAATGTTCTGAATCATGTTGCTATTGTCAAGGGGGCAAGCTACGTGGGATAAAACTGGTTGGTGCATTCTCCTGCAGACCCTTCCCCCCACACCTGACAGAACTCTCTCCAGTACTGTGTCTCATTTGAACTCGTTGTATTTTGTGAAGCAAATACCAAACTCCCAGAGCAGCATCAAAAACACCACGAAAATTAGAGGATGACCAAATGGCTTCACAGTCGACACGGGGAGACACTTATCCCTTAGAGGCCACAGTTTACCTACAAAGAGAGAATTCAGCACTGCTGCCTCATTACATTGGAGAATAAGTAACCATGTCATCCAGGTCACATAGATTCAAATCCAGCTTTGATGGTCTCACTACAAAGTAAGCTAAAGCTCCTGACAACAACGTATATTTCAAGTGCCCAACCTCAAAGGCAAATTCTCAAAAAACTTTAGACCAGCAGAGCTCCATGTTTGTGGAGGGTTTACTCTGTCCATTACATTTAGAAACTCCTCTACCAGCTCCAATGGTGTGAAATCTGGAGCATTTTCCATTCCATATAGGTATTGACAGATTTTTTTAACTCTTCTCCTCTAATTGTGTCTTACTTGAGGCGAAGGTAATGTCAAGGCATTGTTCTGGATGAGAGTCGGAAGATTTTTCTATAGCATATGTTTGCATACACATTGGATTCAATTTCCTATTTTCCATTCAAAATACTGAATCCCTGACACTAACCCATACCCTACCAGACTCTGACTACTAATCCTAATATGATGGAGAAAAATAACCCAAACAGAATAGATATACAAGCAGTTCAGTGGAGGCATGTTGTATAGTTGGGCTTGCCTTCTGCATGATACAGAGCAGGAGTTATAGATCTAGTCAATTGATTGTTGAAATAGTTCTCCATGTATTTTTAAATTTAACAAATATGTGAATTCCTGTCTCCCTTTTTCTGTAGCCTATTCAGCATGTGTATTTTTGTATGCACATATAGAATCCTACTTGGTACCACATGTACATTCTTGTGATTTGGTGGACTTGGCAGATACAAATTGTGAGACGAGATCACTCCTACTTAACCCTGTTGGTACTGAATATTCAAACTATGGGTGAGATTCCTAGTTGAACAACATTTTACATAAATCCATGTTCAGTAAAATGAATATTTTATGATGAATTTTGATTGACATACACATTGCTACTTTTTTTGTCTTGTGTACTCTCCAGATTTTTCAAAATATGAAATATATGTGTCTTATCTACACTCCCTAAATATGTTCATGATCATGTATGTGGATTTATAATCAACTATTCACAAGATTATTCTCAGAAATATTCATCCACCTGAAATTTGCCTAATGCTCTCAAATATCAATCCGATTGTTGACTACATATTGGTTTTTTCCTAAGATTATATATTCAAACTCAACCCTGTTCAAAATGTATAATCCTATCACTCACTTTATACTTTGCCTGATTTTCTAATATCTCTATTTATATCTGCTTTCCTACATATTTTCCCCCCTTCATCATTGTGACCGACTCTTCACCTGTGCAGACATTAACATTCACTCTCTAATCGAAACCCTATAGCTAAAGAACTTTTGTTCCAAATCCTATACTCACACTTCTTCCTAAACGTACTGACCATCTTCCTAATTCTATCAACTATCCCTATTTGACTGGATGTTCTCTTCTACATTCAATCATCCTAGTAAATGTCAGGCGAGCTTTGCAGGAGGAGACCACCAATAGACTATCTCATGCAACAGCCAAAGTTTATTGATTGTCCAGCATGCTGGTGCTCAGAGCTCACTTGAATAGAGCAGACAGCCCTGAGAATAGCTTAAGTAGAGCTTATATACTTTACCTGGAGAGGGCAGGGAGGGAAGTTTATTGATGGATCAAGGCGAGTGGGCGATTTGCGTGGAACTGGGTCAGGGAGCACATTCTGCAGTTTGGCAGTTGGGGACAGCACATACTGGGAACAAGATTTGCAAGTATCTCTCAAGATTTCAACAGTGTTTTGTTAAGCATACAGAAAAACAGGAAGTGACAAGTACCTATTTTATTAACCTTTTATTCCCCAATTCTTCTTCTGGCTACTTTTAATCATAAAAATGATCATTGGGGGTGTCACATTCTATGTCTGCTAGTGGGGTATTACCTTAAGTTTAACTCGTCCAATTTGAGCCTGGAGAAAAGAAATTACACGGTTGAGAAAACAGGGTTTTATAGTTAGCAATAATATGAGGATTATTTTTGGACCTGCCAGGCTTGATAAAAACGTAGTTAACCAGGGGGACTGTGTGAACCAAGACTCAAACCACCCTTTTTGGGCCTCTCTCTATCGTTGATGCTCTTCAAGACGTCTTTTTAATTTACTCATACATTTTATTACAACTCCAGTATGCTCGGCATACAAACAACATTCTTCCCTCAATGGAGCACAAAGGCCCCCTTCTCTCATGAAGAGCAGGTCCAACCATCGAGTGTTCTGAAAAACAACTTCAGAGAGAGAGGTTAAAGATTCATGCAAAGCTCTGATGGAGGTTTCTAATATCTTCGTTTTGGTCTATTGCTGTCATATTTTTTGTCATTTGTTGAGTCCCATGGACAAAGGCAGTAGTTCCCGTGCCCACCAGTGCAGCAATTCCTATTCCTAATAAGATGGCTAAAGGGAGGGATATATATTTTCAGTGGAACAGGGTTGTATGCCCCCCTATTTGATCTTCAAATGAACCTGTGTCGTGATAGAGCACTCTGGGAAACATCTGCACCATTACACAATTAATCACATCTGTTGACCATTTCATGAAAACATAAACAATGTTTAAGTATATAGAATTATGCTGTAGTAGGGACAGACAAGGCAAGGCACCTAAGATAGCAGTGAAGACAGGGAAACTGTCCTATTTGGTTGCAACCGGATTCAGAGGGCATTGATTCTGTTGTAATCAAGTAATCCTCTGAAACCCAAGTTGACGTAGTTTCAGAATTTTGTACCCAACATTTAAGGGAAGGGGCTCAGAAGTTCACAGTCTGCAGAAGTTGAAAAAAGCAGTTTTTGTTTCTGTTTTTTTCCTCAGTTCTGGGCAAGTTAACTTTTCAAGGACACCTGGGAAGGTAAGAGCTTTTTCTTCCCTTTCTTATTTTCCCCCTGCCAGCTGTTACCACGGAGCCCAGTTGCTAATTTCTTTAACTTAGAAATGTAGCCATCTCTCTGAAGAACCAGGTCAAGGCCCAAGGCTTTTTTCACATATTTTTGTGAAAAACTAGAAAGAGGGTGTCTAGCTAAGGATTGCTGATTTTTTTAGCCAGTGGCCAAGTAGAACAGGGCAATATGAAAAGAGGAAGTTTAACTACATTGAACTCTTTTACAGGGACTCTTTTCATGAAAGTCCAAAACTCAGCCATGGTGAAGACTTCTGGAGAAGGTCAGTTAAGACTTTTCAGTGGGCCTGGTACAGAAGGGGAAGACAGGGAAGGTGGGGCTGAGAGCAGCTCCGAGGATCTGAGAATGAGGAAGGAGGGATGTAAAAGAATAATTTGAGAAATGGTTTGGGATTTTCCTAGCAACAAAAACTTGAGCAGTAGAACAGGTAGAGCAGAGGGGAAGACGGGAGTGAGTATCCCAAAACGCATGTGAGGGACTTTAAATTCTTAGTAAACTGTTTTCAGTGATGACAAAGCAACTTTAAAGGCCATTTTTATTACATCTTGAATAGGGGTCTGAGGACTCTCCTCAGCTGGTTTGAGCTTTGGGTTAGCTGAAAAGAGGACCTGGTGGGACCCGGTGTGGGCACTGACAGGAGAAGAGAGGAGTGAGTGGGTGGAGGGGTACTTCAGTAGCTGCTAACTCAGCAAGGGGGCAATGGTCTGAGAACCAGCGAAGGTTTGGGTTTTTGATCTATTAATTGGAGGGAAGAAATCAGGTTTCTGAAGTGGGAGTGACAGCAGAGACTCTGGAGCAGAAGGCTGAAGGTGAGGATCTATTGGATAAGCAGAGTTCAGGATGTGAGTGAAGGAGGGAAAAGGCCTCCACATAGGGGAATCTCCTTTCACCCTTTTGAGCACTTGCAGATGTTAAAAAGGTCATGCAGAATTTGAGGATCTAGAGACCCCTCTGGGAGCCATTGGTTTTTGTTATCTAATTCATAATATGGCCAATGCTGTGCACTGAATTTGATGAGGAGTTTGGGTTCCATCAGGCAGCCCCTGTATGCTCACATCCCCATTACTTACAGAAGAAGTCGGCTTTCCCCCCACACACTCATGGCTGTTTGTGGCTTTGATGGTCGGTCGGGCAAACATAGTAATCTAGGCTAGCCAACCTGCATCTGGCTCGTGTGTCCCTACATCCATAATGTTTGTTTCCATTATCTATGGTACGGAAGGGATTTAATGGAATTTTAGTGGAATCCTCTTCATCAGGAATATCCCAATAGGAAAGACCTATAGCCAGCTGACAAATGTCTGGGTAAAGTGATGGTCACCAGGTACCTAAGGGGGCTGTATGCAAGATAGATTATACATCTTTTCCAGTAGAATTTGTGTTCAGCCATCGCTGCTGCACGGGCTGATGAGGGTTAGGACTACTTGTTGCCAAGGGGAGATTCTATAGCCTTATCCACATGGTGAATATGCAATTTGAAAGTGTTACCAGTCTTTTCCAGTTTCTAGCCAGAGTGTGGACAGGGCGCAGGCTTGAGATGAGAGGCATGGATCCAGGAAGTGATTCTGTCTACTTTTACCACTGTAGATGTTATAAGTAGCACCTGGTATTGTCCTTTCCAGCAGGGTTCCAGGGATGACACCTGATATCGTCTTACGTAGATGAAGTCTCTTACTTGATATCGATGTGGAGTCCCCTTGTCCCCAGTTTGGTAGGCAGTGGCCAGCTGTTTCCACAGGTATCACTGAGTTCTTTCAAGAGTTTAAGTCTGTCAAGCAAGGGGGTGTGGAAGGGATCGTTAGGTCTTACAGTTGGGCTTAGGTCACTTACTGGAGGAGAGGCACCCTAGAGAATTTCACAGGGGATGAGGTTACTCAAAAAAACAGAGGGAGTATTTCTTGCATGAAACATTGTATATGGCAGGAGCATAGTCCAATCTTTTATGCTGGTCTCTAAGCTTAATTTCATTAAGGCCTCTTTAATGCTTCTATTCATTCTTTCTACCTGTCCTGAACTCTGGGGTCTGTTAGCACAATATAACTTCCAATTAATCCCCAGGTTCCTGGCTAACCCCTGACTTACGTGAGCCACGAACGCCGGTGCATTATCAGACGGTATTACCTTAGGCAGGCCGTGTCTTTGAAAAATATCTTCCAGGATCTTCTGGACCACCTTTTGTGCTGTTTCTTTTATTTTTTCTTTTCTTTTTTAGGGGGGAAAGATTCAATCCATCCTAAAAATGTATCTACAAAGACTAAGAGATATTTATGTCCATACCTTGCTGGCTTAATTTTAGTAAAGTCAACTTCCCAGAATTGTCCTGGTCTGGATCCTCATAGGTGCTTTCCTGCAGGAAGCTTGGAAGGGTAAGCTTTAACCATTTGATGGACTTGACAGGCTTTTTTTTTACCCATTCAGCTATTTATTTTTGCTGTGAGTCAGTTAGTGGAAAACTCTGTTCTTGATACTTCAGAAATACCTGCAGTTTCTTTTAACCAAGGTGAGTGAGTTGATGTGCATTTTCTACTGACATAGTTAGAGCTGTGATTATAGGAGTTTTTACTGAAAGATTTAGAAATTCCACTTGGGGGCCTTCAGGGTGAAAAGTTATTTTGGCCCAGAGCTTGGTGAGCAGATCTCTGCCCATCAATGGGGCCCGGCATTCTGGGATTACTAGGAAGGAGTGATCTATTTTTCCTTTCCCCAGGTCCATGATCCTCTTAGTTGTCCAAGCCAGATATTTACTGCCATTAGCCCCTTGAACTAGAGACCTTTTATTTGATAGAGGGCCCAAAGTGGTCTTAGGGGTGAGTATATTGCCCCTGTATCCACTTCAAAGTTTACTGGGGTCCCCTCCACTTCAAAAGTTGCCCTGAACTCAGGGAGGGGATCTGAGCCGCGACTTTCTTAGTCATCCTCCAGAGTCAGAATGGCTGACTGGCGTGGCTTTCTCTTTCTACGGCACTCTTTGGCCCAGTGTCCTTTTTTTTTTACAGTAGGCACATTGTTCTGAGGCCAGGGGTGGCCTCTGGCATGGGACCAGGTATTCACTCCTGTCTCCCTGTTTCTTAATTTCTGGCCCTTCTGTTGTTGTGACCAGGACCTTAGTCAACACCTTAGTCTGTCTTTTGTTTCTTTTATCCTCCCTTTGCTCCCTTGTCTTCCTCAGTTTCTCTCTTAAGGTATACTTTCTTGTCTTCTGTGACTAAGTCTCTCAAAGTCATATCTTGTAATCCATCTAAGCATTGTAACTTTCTTTTAATATCCAGGGCAGCTTGCCCAATAGAGGCCATCCTGACAGATGTCTTTTGATCCTCTGCCTGAGCATCGAAAGGAGTATATCTCCTATATGCCTCCCTAATTCTCATAGAGGGAGATTCATCAGGCCTTTGAATAATCTCTCTTACCTTGGCCAAATTAGTTGGTTGCCTAGCGGACACTCAGATGCCCACTATTAGAACCTGGCCATAAGTGGACAGATGCATTCTAACTTCAAAGGTGTTGGTGTCCCATTTGGGTTGTTTCAAGGGAAAACCAGCTTTGATTAAGTTGGGAAGATGTGTTGGTCTCCAATCTTGCCCGAGGATTTTTTTTCTAGCTTCCAGGAGAATTCTCTTTTGTTCCTCTGTCATAAAGAGAGTGTCTAGGAATTGTTGACAGTCATCCCAAGTATTCAGGTGTGAAAACATCAATGACTCAACCAGACCTGTGAGCCGGGTGGGGTCCTCGGAAAAAAAGGGATTGTGATTTTTCCAGTTATATAGGTCTGAAGAGAAGAAAGACCAATATTTGTCAGCTTGCATTTTCCCCCCATGGCCTTCATCAATGAATGGTCCATAGGGACATAGGGGGAGCATCACGGGAGTTCCAGGGTTTTCAATCATTCGAAGCCAGCGAGTTCCCTCAGCCGGGCCAGATTCCTCCTGGGGAGGTGGGGCTGTGTGTGCTGTGGGGGAGTTATCTGGAGGGCGTAGGGCCAGCTTAGCTTCCTCCAATGGCGGAGAGGCTGAGTCACCTGCAGGGGAATCACTTAGAGGGGGTTGGTGGTTGGGGGATGAGGGCAGGGTATGAGTAGGGGGATGAGAGTCCAGTAGAGTCAAATCTTGTGACTCGGGGAGAACAGAGGGTGGTGGAGGAGGAGGAGCAGAGGGTTTGAGAGATCATGGGGGAAGCAGTACCAGCAGGGAAAGGGACAAGGAAAGGCTTCACCCATGGAAGAGGAGACTTGCAGAGGTCCTGCAAAGTTAAGATACATGGCTGTTGATCAGGATGGCTATGTGTGCGCAGCTGAAAGACAATATCTCTGACTTTTTAAATTAGTGGGAAGAAGAAAGATGCTTCTAGGGGCAATCCGACTTGAAAGGTGAAACATTCTGAGGCACAGACAGTCTGGCAAGTCTGCAGTTTTACAGAAAAAGAAAGATTCTGAGCCCTTAAGCGAACTTTGGTCCAGTGATCAAGGGTCAGGGACAGAGACATTGAAGTGCTCTGTCCCATATTGAAAGATACACAAACAGTGAATGCAACGACACACAACACAGACAAGACAAGACAATAAAGACAGGCAATGGACGTCCAAAACTGAGACCAGGACTGCGTAGCAGGCAAAATCCTATGGGCTGGCAATACCGAATCTGAAACAAAAAATCACTGAGTCGAGGAGACAATTGTTCCTCGATTTCTCGAGTCCTCGGTGGCATCCCCCAATACCATTATTCATGCAGCAGACTGATTCCTAACCCAAATCGAACATGTTATCAACCCTAACCATACATTGTTACCTCAATCTAACTTTACAGAAGAGCACGGACAGAGTTGGTCTTACAATCCAGGAATGTAGGGGATCTTCCACCTGCTGAGAACCTCAAAGATCCATGCAAAAATGATCCCTGAAGAAGATGTAGGCAGCTTTGAAGGACCTGATTGAGCAAAAGTCATCTTCCATGGCGAACAACCTGGTCAGGATAAAGGGTTGTGTCTGAATCAGCCTCTCTATTCTTGATGTAGAGAAGATGGACCAAATGAGACCTGTGTGGATAGTTGTTCCCAGGTGCCTATGGTTGATATACCATTCTAACTTGTGAATGTGTCACAGGAACCAGGGGCAGCTTCCATCTCATGGGACCCTTGGAAGCAACTGTTAAGACAAAATGGTTGCCAAGGCAGTGAACTCATTCTGTTCCTGAAGGAAGTGACCTCACCTCACTTCCTTTGCGATGGAACTCTCTGATCTTGGGATCCAGGAAGCCAGTTAAACAGTGCCAGTTTTAATCCCAGTCCCAGTGTTCTCACTTTTTGGATTCCCCGAGGACAGGGTCATTCTTTCTTGCTAACTACTGATGTTAGGATGTCGAAATGGCAGAAAAGCTCTGAAGAGGTGCCTTTCCTGAGAAAGAAGGTAGTGCCTCACTGCTGACTCCTGACAACTTCAGAGAGTTGGCCAAAGACACAAGATCTGAGACAGAACAGGCTATTTTGGAGGAACATTGTATGGCCCTCCAGTCAGAAGACACTCCGGATAGTCACAGACCTACTTGTGGGAAGGAGGTGCCTTTGTGGGTTTGGGTATGAGTTTCTGGTTTTGTCTCATGTTCTGAGAATAGGTAGGAAAGGTGGTTTGTTTGGTTTGGAGTGAACTATTTCTAGTAAGTCTTTTGACAAGGTGAGTGTTTCTATGTCTGTAACTCACTGTCCGTGGTTGTAGACATTAGAAAAGATAATGCATCAGTGGATGTGTCCTGTCTATGAGAAAGCTCCCCAGCATTCATCCTACCAAATTTATGAATGGACTGCCGCTTGCCTTATGGATGGCCAACTCCTGCTATGTGTGCATCCAAAACCAAAATGGCTAAAAGAACAGTCATTGTGGATAGAGTCTCTTGACTTCCTCTGTAAGGTTCCTGATCTCAATTAAGTGAGAATAGAGATCCTTTGGGTCAAGTGATTTCTTTAAATCCTACAGAGGCTAGCTCATAGTTGCTTGGGTTTTCTCATGACATTAATTCACATAAATAATCTAAAATGCACAGTCAGTAGGCCTCAAATTGGAGAAGCGGAGCAGTATTAATGGCAGGCCTATTTGATCACTCCTGGTTCACAGGAAGCATGTCCAGGCCACCATGACATTAATCAAATGAGGCGCACGGGAGCTTATTTTGTACACTGCCTTGGGCTGCACCCCTCATGGAAACCTCCAGCCAGGTTTTATGATGAGTGTCTATATATAATAAGATGAGGGCAATGTGGGAGTTTTTTGGTTTTAATTGTGGTCATTTGTGTGGTGGTAGGAAAAGATGACTGGGTCCACCTGGGCTTGAACTCTGGTGTGATTCCCCATAAAGACTGAGTTCTGGAATTGACCTCAAAGAAGTATTGCCATGAATTGTGTTGGCATATTAGGAGGCCACGCATAAGATTCCCCCTTGGAAACTGAGATCTAGGCCCTGGGTGGCTTTCCACAGAGCACTGGGAATCTCAGCCAGGATATCACATGATTTTATTGTGAAAGATTTGACAGCCATAGTTGAGAGTCAAAGCACACATGGACTTCACATTGTAGACCTCAATGGGTCTGGCTTCATGTGACATTTTGGCCAAACTTTTGGAAGCCTTGACTGTGAGAGTCCTCCAGAGATTTCATTGAAATTAGCTTCCTCACCATTTAATGGTTATTGAAATAATTGAAACACTCAGTGCCTCCAACTTCATTCTTGAAAAATGGCTCCATATATACCATAAAATTTTTGAAATTCCCATGACCAGGTGGCACTGGAGAACCACTGGATATCCTGTTGCTGATCATGAGTGTGCCAGATACTGCCTTGATTGACTGGGTTTCACAAAAATGGTGTAGATCAGAGATGCCAGTTAGTTGGAGCCTGCTGAATAGTGGGCCTAGAGCAAAGGTGGGCAGGTGTGAGATAAAACAGCTGTGGTGGTTTCATGTGGATCTACCATTGGCATCCAAATGGCTTCTGACTGACATTGTGCAGTCAGCAGACCCTTATATGTAAAGGCATCATGTTGCATGGATAGGTTTCAGGGCAATGTTCAGAATCAGGATGCTTTGGTCAAGGGGGCAAGCTATGTTCGACAGAAGCCTGGTTGGTGCATAATCCTACAGGCCCTGTCCCACCACACGTGACAGAACGCCCTACAGCACTGTGTCTCAGTTGAACTCCTTGTATTTTGTGAAGCAAATACCGAACTCCCAGTGCAGCATCAAGAAAAACCACAAAAATTGGAGGATGAGCAAATGGGTTCACAGTCCACACGAGGAGACACTTAGAACCCAGTGGCCACCGTTGACCTACAAAGAGAGATTTCAGCACTGCAGCCTCGTGTTCATTGGAAAATAAGATACCATGTCCTCCAGGTCACATAGATGAAGACACATCTTTGATGGTCTTACTACAAAGGAAGCTAAAGCTCCTGACAACCACTTATATTTCAAGTGCCCAATCTCAGAGGCATTTTCTCCAGAAGTCTTTAGGCCAGCAGAGCTTCATGTTTGTGGAGTGTTTACCATGTCACTTACTTTTGGAAACTCCTCTTCCACCTCCAAGCTTGTGAACTCCTGAGCATATTCAATTCCTGATATGTATTCACAGATTTTCTAACTCATCTCCTCTAAATGTCGTATTTGGTGCGAAGGTAATGTCAAGGCATTGTTCTGGATGAGAGTGGGAAGATTTTTGTGTAGCACATATTTGTATACACATTGGATTCATTTTCCAATTTTTCATTCAAAATACTCAATCCCTGACACTATACCATACCCTACTAGGCTCTGACTACTATTCCTGACATGATGGAGAATAATAACCCAAACAGAATAGAAATACAAGAAAATCAGAGGAGGCATGGTGTACATTTGGACTTGCCTTTTCCATTATATAGCGTAGGAGTTATAAATCTAGTCAATTTTTTGTTTAAAGAGTTCTCCATGTGTTTTTAAATTTATCAAAAATGTGAATTCCTTTCTCCCCCATTTCTCTGTATCCTATTCAGTACATGTATTTTTATATGCACATGTAAAATCGTATCTTGTATCATACGTACTTTCTTGTGAGGTGGCTGACATGTCAGATACAAATTGTGAGAAGAGATCACTCCTCTTAAACGCTGTTGAAACTGAAAATTCAACTTATGGGTGGGCTTCCTAGTTGAACAACTTTATACATAAATCCATGTTCAGTAAAATGAATATTTTTGGATACGTGGATGATATATATTTCACGATGAATTTTGATTGGTATATATATTGATAGTTTTTAATGTCTCTGTGTATGTGTGTGTATGTGTGTGTGTGTGTGTATATATATATATATATATATATATATATATATATATATATATACTGTCCAGATTTTTAAACATATGAAATATATGTGTCTTTGGCCACTCTTTGGGAAGCCTTACCTGTGAGAGTTCTGTAAAGCTTTCATTGAAATGAGCTTCCTCAACATTTAATGGTTCCTGAATGAATTGAAACCCACAGTGCCACAAACTTCATCCTTGAAACATGGCTTAATAAATACCATGAAATTTTTGAAATTCCCATGACCAAGTGTCACTGGAGAAACTTTGGATGTCTTCTTGCTGATCATGAATGTACCAGACAGTGCCTTGACTGACTCTGTTTCATGAAAATTGTGTAGAACAGAGATGCCCGTAAGTTGGAGCCTGCTGAGGAGAAGTGGGCCCAGAGTTGTGGTATGCAGGTGTATGATAAAACATCTGAGGTGGGGCCATGTGGATCTGCCATTGACTTCTGAGTGGCTTTTGGCTGACATGGTGCAGCCAGCAGACCCTTATATGTAAAGGCATCTTTTTATATCGAGAGGTTTCAGGGCAATGTTCAGAATCAGTTTGTTATGGACAAGGGGGCAAGCTATGTGGGGTAGAAGCCTGGTTGGTGAATTCTCCTGAAGACCCTAACCCTCCACACATGACAGAACTCCCTCCTGCTCTGTGTCCCAGTTGAACTCCTTGTATTTCATGAAGCAAATACAAAAACCCCAGTGCAGAACCAAGAAACACCACGACAATTGTAGGATGACCAATTGGCTTCACAGTCAATACGAAGAGACACTTAGCCCCCAGTGGCCACAGATTACCTACAAAGAGAGAATACAGCACTGCTGGCTCATGTTCTTTGGAGAATAAGAAACCAAGTCCTCCAGGTCACATAAATGCAGACCCATCTTTGATGGTATCACTACAAAGGACAGTAAATCTCCTGAGAACAACATGTAGTTCAAGTGCCCAACCACAGAGGCAGTTTCTCAAGAAGTATTTAGGCCAGCAGAGTTGCATGATTGTGGAGTGTTCATCCTGTCGCTTACTTTTGAAAACTCCTTTACAACCCCCAAGGTTGTGGTCTCCTGAGCATTTTCCATTCCAGATATGTATTCACAGATTTACTAATTCTTCTCCTCTAATTGTGTCTTACTTGGGGTGAAGGTAATGTCAAGGCATTGTTCTGAATGAGAGTGGGAAGATTTTTTGTAGCACATATTTCATACACAATGGATTCATTTTCCTATTTTCCATTCGAATTACTGAAACCCTGACACTAACCCACACCCTACTAGACTCTGACTACTAATCCTAATATGATGGAGAAAAATAACCCAAACAGAATAGAAATACAAGCAGTTCAGAGGAGGCATGGTGTATAGTTGGACTTGCCTTTTGCATGATAAAGTGTAGGTGTTATAAATCTGGTCAATTATTAATTGAAATAGTTCTTCATGTGTTTTGAAAGGTATCAATTATGTGAATTCCTGTCTCCCCTTATCTGTTGCCTATTCAGCACATGTATTTTTATATGCACATATAGAATCCTACCTGGTACCACACGTACATTCTTGTGAGGTGGCTGACGTGGCAGATACAAATTGTGAGAAGAGATCACTCCTCCTAAACGCTGTTGGAACTGAAAATTCAACCTATGGGTGAGCTTCCTAGTTGAACAACATTATACATAAATCCATATTCAGTAAAATAAATATTTTTGGATCTGTGTATGATATGTATTTCATGATGAATTTCGATTGTCATATATATTGCTACTTTTTTATATCTCTGTATGTGTTTTGTGAAAAATCTACACCCTCTAGATTTTTCGAAATATGAAATATATGTCTCTTATTATACACTCCCTAAATTCATTCATGTTCATGTATGTGGTTTTATAATCAACTTTTCACAAGATTATTTTCAGATATATTCATCCACCTCAAATACATATTTGTTTTCTAGTACTGAAAACTCACTTCAGTGAAGGGTGCATACAAATCCTTATATTTCTACAGTAACTGACCCAGGTTAACATCAATACAAGTAGATTCCTATGGGAAATGTTGTGCATTTTGATGTTCATTTTTATTCAACACTGGTACATTACTATTTCTTCAGTTTATGGACATCTTAGAAAATAGATTTCATCCACATTTCACAAATTTAAATGCATTTGGTACACTTTCTATCACTTCCTGCTTAAGATCACACGTATTCCTCCTTTTTTTTTGACTGGTTTTTTCATGATAGTTCTTCCTAACGCATTATTTTTGATTTCCATAATCTTTTTGAAGCAAAACTCACACTCTCTTTATGATAAACCATAACACTTACATTACCATTAGATGTATAATTGGATGGAATGAATGATTGTATATCAATGTAAGATTTCCTGTATATTTTCAGATATCAATTTATTCCAATTTCCAAGTTTGATACCAGTTACATTATTTATTCACAGTATGGACTATTCATGCATTATCTCTATATTCATAGAAAAAGCATACACCTATTTTTATCCCCAATACTATTTAATGAGTTTTCAAAATATAGCCACCCTTAATGGTAGAAGAAATACTCATGTCACCAGAACTACATATATATTTTATCACAGTAATATTTTGGAAAAAAATGCAAAGATCACACTTATGTCTGTACCAACTCCTAATTTGAATGTGAGTATGAATTACTAAAAACATCCATGTCCAGGATGCCTAAGGCTCTCAAATGTCAATTCTATTGGTGAGTACATATCTGTTTCATCCTAAGATTATATATTCAATCTCAACCCTGTTGAAAATGTCTAAACCTATCACTCACTTTATACTTTGCCTGATTTCCTAATGTCACTATTGATATCTATTTTTCTACATATTTTGCCCAGTTCATCATAGTGACTGATTCTTCAGATTTGCTGACATTTACATTCACTCTCTAACGAAAATCCTATTACTAAAAAAGTCTTGGTCCAACTCCTAGACTCACTCTTCTTCCTAAACTTACTAACTTCCTAATCCTCCTGACTACCACTTTTTGACTGGATGTTCTCTTTTACATTCAATCATCTGAGGTACAGTGTTCTAGCCTACAGATGTTGCACATCGTAGGATATATATCTTATTCACAAATTCACAAATTTATAGGCATTTGCTTCACTTTTAATCACTTCCTGCGTCAGAACACATGTATTCCTCCAGGTTTCTTGACTGTTTTTTTCATGAGACTTTTTTCAAAACACATTATTTTCGATTTCCAAAAACACTTTTGAAGCAAAACTCACACATTCTTCATGATACACCATAACGCTAATATTACCATTAGATGTATTACTGGTTGGAATGAATGATTGTATATCAATATAAGATTTCCTGTACATATTCAGATATCAGCTCAATCCATTACTTAAAGTTGGAACAAGTTTTATTATTTATTCACAGTATGGTCTATTCATGCTTTATCTCTATATTTATAGACACAGGGTACACCTCTTTGTACCCCTAATACTAATTTTACATCTTTAATATATTGCTCCGAGAAATGGTGGAAGAAATACTCATGTCACCTGATCTACATATACATTTTATCACAGAAATATTCTGGAAAAAAATGTAAAGGTCACACTTATGACTGTATCAAAGCCTAAATGGAAAGTGAACATGGATTACTAAAAACATCCATGTATAGGTTGCCTTTTGCTCTCAAATGTCAATTCAATTGGTGACTACATATTTGTTTCTTCCTAAGATTACGTATTCAAACTCAACCCTGTTGAAAGTGTCTAATCCAGTCACTCACTTTATACTTTGCCTGATTTTGTAATGCCTCTATTGATATCTGCGTTGCTACATATTTTCCCCAGTTCATCATACTGAGTGACTCTTCATATGTCCTGACATTTACATTCACTCTCTAACCGAAACCCTATTGCTAAAGACCTTTTGTTCCAAATCCTATATTCACTCTTCTTTTTAAACCTACGGAATATCTTCCTAATCCTACTGACTATCCCTTTTTGATTGGATGTTCTCTTCTACATTCAATCATCCAAGGTAAAAGGTTCTATGCCATTGTATATCGTGTTATCTGAGACATCTTTGCAGAACATAATTCAAATCTAAGTATCCCAATCAAGGGCCCAATGCCCTTCTGGGATTCAAATCATACCGAGATTTCTGTTTTCATACTTATATTTCACCTCTGTATACTTGTAAATATCGCAGGAAATGATTACTAACCCAAAATGAACCTGTTACTATCCCTAAACATACACTGTTCCCTCAATCTCATTTTACAGAAGAGCAGGGACAGAGTGGTTCTTACAATACAGGAAAGTAGTGGACTTTCCACCTGCTGAGAACCTCAAATGTCCATGCAGAAATGATACCTGGAGAAGTTGTAGGTATGTATGTAGGACCTGAGAGAGCAAAATTCATCTTCCATGGCAAACAACCTGGTCTGGATGAGGGATGTGTGTGAATCAGCCTCTCTATTCTTATTTTAGAGAAAATGGACCGAACCAGGCCTGTGTGGAGAGCTGTTCCCAGGTGCCAATGGTTGATATACCATTCTAACTTGTGAAATTGTCACAGGAAGTAGGGGCAGATTCCATCTCATTGGACCCTTGGAAGCAACTGTTAGGACAAAGTTGTTGCCAAGGCAGTGACCTCATTCAGTTCCAAAGAAAGAGGCAAACCTCATTTTCTTGGTGATGGAACTCTCTGAACTTGGAATCCAAGAAGCCAGGCACCGAGGGGCAGTCCCAGTCCCAGTCCCAGTGGGCTCACTTGTTAGGATTTACCAAGGACAGTGTGAGTCTTTCTTGGTAACTACTGATTTGAGGATGGCCAAAAGCCAGAAAAGCTCTGAAGTGGGACCTTTCCTGAGAAAGCAGGCAGTGGCTCACCACTTTTTCCTGACAACTTCACAGAGTTGGCCAAGGAAACCAGATGTGAGAGAGGACAGGCCATTTCAGGGGATCATAGTAGGGCCCACCATTCAGAGGACACTCCAGATAGTCACAGACCTACTTGGGGGAAGGAGGTGCCATTGTGGGAGTGGGTGTGGATTTGTGGTTTTGTCTCATGTTCTGAGAATAGGTTGGAAAGGCGGTTTGTTTGGTTTGGAGTGGACAGTTTCTAGTATGTTGTTTGACAAGGTGAGTGTTTCTTTGTCTGTGTATCCCAGTATGTCCGTTGTTATAGACATTAGAAAAGAGAATGCATTAATGGATGTGTCCAGTCTAGTATAAATCTTCCCCTAATTATTTCTGGCCAATTTATGAATGGACTGCAGCTTGTCTTATCGATGGGCAACACCAGATATCTTCCTAAGTTGAAGTTTTCTTCCTGAATTCTGGCCACTCTCCAGAATAGGCTCATGGTTTTGTGTCCAAGATGTGTACCACCTCCAAGCTCTGTGACATGGCCATGTACTGGAGAGCTGAAGAGAATGGCGAGCATCTCAGAAAACTTGGATATCATGGTGATCAGGAAAGTCTCAGTGGAGAAACCCTGCTTGGGGCCTTTTGCTTACTTATTGTTGTGTTGCACTGAATGTCAGGAAGGTCTTTGCCTCAGGCCACCTCTTTGTGAAGCCTGAAGAAAACTGTTTTCTTTCCAAATCCTATATTCAAATGGAAATGAATGGGCATCAACTGTGGCTCTTCGCTTAATTGCTTTGGAAAGGGATGTGTCTGAATTAGCCTCTTGGCCCTGTGTGTGGCTGTGGCATAGATTCTCACCACCTGATGGATCTATAGAATGATCTCATGTGTGCATCCAAAACCATAATAGCAAAAAGTCAGTCATTGTGGATGAAGTCTCTCCCCTTCCTCTGTGAGGTTCCTGACCTCCATCAAGTGAGAATAGGTTTTCTTTGGGTCAAATGAGTTCTTCAAAGCCCTGCAGAGGTGCTTGGGTTTTCGCATGACTCCAAATCACATAAAAAATATATTCCTGAAATTAGTAGTCCTCAAATGGGAGAAACAGAGCAGTATTAATGGCAGGCTTATTTGATCACTTCTGGTTTACAGGAAGGATGTCCAGGCCACCCTGACTTCAGGCCAATAAGGGGCAAGCGAGCTTAATTTGGACATTGTCTTAGGCTGCGCCCCAAATGGAAAACTCCAGTCAGAGGTGAAGATAATTGACTATATGGAAGAAGATGAGGGCCATGTGAGAGTGTTTTGGTTTTAATTTTGGTCATTTGTGTAGCGGTTGGAAGAAATGACTGGGTCCACCAGGGCTTGAACTCTGGTGTGATTCCCTTTAGAGACTGAGTTGTGGAACTCACCTCAGAGAAGTATTGCCATGAAATATGTTGGGATTTTAGGAGGCCACGCATGAGAGTCACCCTTGAAAACTGAGATCTAGGCCCAGGGTGGATTTTCACAGAGCACTGGGAATCTCAGCCAGGATATCACATGATTTTATTCTTAAAGACAAGGCAGCCATAGTTGAGAGTCAAAACACACATGGTCCTCACATTGTAGACCTCAATGGGCCTGGCTTCCTGTGACATTTTAGCCACTCTTTGGGAAGCCTTGGCTCTGAGATTTCTCCAGAGCTTTCATTGAAATGAGCTTCCTCAACTTTTAATGGTTACTGAATGAATTGAAACCCACAGTGCCTCCAACTTCATGCTTGAAAAATGGCTAGATAAATACCATGAAATTTTTGAAATTCCCGTGACCAGGTGGCACTGGAGAAACTTTGGATGTCCTGTTGCTGATCATGAGTATAGCAAACAGTGCCTTTATTGACTGAGTTACAAGAAAACGGTGTAGAACAGAGATGGCAGTAAGTTGGAGCCTGCTGACCAGTGGGTCTACAGCAGTGGTGGGCAGTTGTGTGATAAAACATCAGTGGTAGGGCCATGAGGATCTACCATTGGATTCCAAATGGCTCTTGACTTACATGATGCAGCAAGCAGACCCTTATATGTGAAGACATCTTGTTATATGATGAGGATTCAGGCCAATGTTCAGAATCAGGTTGATATGGACAAGGGGGCAATGGGGCAAGCTATGATGGATAGAAGCATGGTTGGTGCATTCTCCTGCAGACCATGACCCACCACACGTGACAGAACTCCCTCAAGTACTGTGTCCCAGTTGAGCTCCTTGTATTTTGTAAGGCAAATACAAAACTCCCAGTGCAGCTGCAAAAAACACCACAAAAAGTGAGGAGGACCAAATGGCTTCACAGTTCACACGGGGAGACACTTAGTCCCCAGTGGACACAGTTTACCTATAAAGAGAGAATTCAGCACAGCTGCCTCATGTTCATTGGAAAATAAGAAACCATGTCCTCCAGGGCACAGGGATGCAGACCAAGCTTTGATGGTCTCACTACAAAAGAAGCCAAATATCCTGACAACAACATATATTTCAAGTACCCAACCTCAGAGGCAGTTTCTCAAAAAGTTTGAAGGCCAGCATAGGTCCATGTTTGTGGAGTGTTTACCCTGTCCCTTACTTTTGGAAACTCCTCTACCACCTCCAAGGTTGTGAACTCCAGAGCATTTTCCATTCCAGATATACATTCACTGATTTTCTAACTCTTCTCCTCTAATTGTGGCTTACTTGGGGAGAAGGTAATGTGAAGGCATTGTTCTGGATTAGAGTGCTAGGATATTTTTGCAGCACATATTTGCATACACATTGGATTACTTTTCCAATTTTCCTTTTGAAATACTGAATCCCTGACACTAACACACACCTACTAGACTCAGAATACTCTTCCTAATATAATGGAGAAAAAAACCCAAACAGAATAGAAATACAAGCAGTTCAGAGGAGGCATGTTGTATAGTTGGAATTGCCTTTTGCATTATATAAGGTAGGAGTTATAAATCTATTCAATTTTTAATTGAAATAATTTTCCATGTGTTTTTAAAGTTAAGAAATATGTGATTTATTTTTTCCCTTTCTCTGTAGCCAATTCACACATGTATATTTATATGCACATATAAAATCCTAACAGGTATCACACGTACATTTTTGTGAGGTGGCTGACTTGGAAGTTAAAAATTGTGAGAAGAGATCACTCCACTTAAACGCTGTTGGAACAAAAATTCAACATATAGGGTAGCTTCCTATTTGAACAACATTATACATAAACTTATGTTCAGTAAAATAAATATTTTTGCATCTGTGAATGATATATATTTAATGATGAATTTGGATTGGAATATATATTGCTACTTTTTAATGTCTCTCTTTGTGCGTGTGTGTCTAAATATATATATATATATATATATATATATATATATATATATATATATATATATATACACACTCCACAGATTTTTCAAAATATAAAATATATGTGTCCTATATACACTCTCTAAATTCATTCATGTTCATGTATGTGGATTTATAATGAAATTTATACAAGATTATTCCCAGAAATATTCATCCACCTGAAATACATATTTGTTTCCTAGTACGGAAAACTAACTTCAGTGACTGGTGCATACAAATCCTAATAATTCTACAGTAACTGCCCCCGTCTAACATCAATGCAAGTAGATTCCTATGGGACATGATATGTAATTGGACGTTCATTTTTATTCAACACTGGTACAATATTATTTCTTCAGTTTTTGCACATCATAGGATATGAATTTCATCCACAATTCACAAATTGATAGGCATTTGTTTCAAATTTAATCACTTCCTGCTTCAGAACGCATGTATTGTCAGGGTTTCTTGACAGGTCTTTTCATGAGAATTCTTTCCAAACACATTATTTTCAATTTCCATAATCACTTTTGTAGCAAAACTCACAAACTCTTCATGATAAAACAAAAAACTAATATTATCATTAGATGTATAACTGGTTTAAATGAATGATTGTATATCAATATAAGTATTGTCTATTCATGCTTTATCTCCATATTCATAGACACAGGGTACACCTCTTTGTACCCCCAATACGAATTTTATGTCTTCAATATATTGCTCCCAGAAATGGTGGTAGAAATACTCATGTCACCTGATCTACATATACATTTTATCACAGTAATAATCTGGACAAAAATGTAAAGGTCACACTATGATTGTACCAAAGCCTAAATGTAATGTGAACATGAATTACTAAAAACATCCATGTCCAGGTTGCCTAATGCTCTCAAATGTCAATCCTATTGGTGACTACATATTTGTTTCTTGCAAGGATTATGTATTCAAACTCAACCCTGTTGAAAATGTCTAATCCTATCACTCACTATATACTTTGCCTGATTTCGTAATGTCACTATTGATATCTGCTTTTCTACATATTTTCCACAGCTCATCATAGTGACTGACTCGTCATATGTGCTGACATTTACATTCACTCTCTAACTAAAACCCTATTACTAAAGAACTTTTGGTCCAAATCCTATACTCACTCTTCTTCCTAAACCTACCAAATATCTTCCTAATCCTACCTACTATCCCTTTTTGACTAGATATTCTCTTCTACATTCAGTCATCCAAGGTACAAGGTCCTATGCCATTGTATATCGATTTAACTTAGACAACTGTGCAGAACATAATTCAAAGCTAACTATCCCAATCAAGGGCCCAATGACCTTCTGGGCTTCAAATCATACGTAGATTTCTGTTTTCATACTTCTATTTCACCTCTATATTCTTGTAAATATTGTAGGTTCCCAATACCATTATTCATCACACAGAATGATTCCTAACAAAAATCAAACCAGTTATTAACCCTAAACATACACTGTTCCTTCAATCTCATTTTACAGAAGAGCAGAGACAGAGTGGTTCTTACAATACAGGAAAGCAGGGGACCTTCCACCTGCTGAGAACCTCAAAGGTCCATTCAGAAATGATACCTGGAGAAGTTGTAGGCAGGTATGAAGGTCCTGAGAGAGCAAAATTCATCTTCCATGGCGAGCAACCTGGTCAGGATGACGGGATGTGTCTGAATCAGCCTCTCTCTTCTTATTGTAGAGAAGACTGACCTGACCAGGCCTGTGTGGAGAGCTGTTCCCGGGTGCCTATAGTTGATATACCATTCTAACTTGTGAAAGTGTCACAGAAAGTAGGGGCAAACTCCATCTCATGGTAGCCTTGGAAGCAACGGTTAGGACAAAGTGGTTTCCAAGGCAGTGACCTCATTCAGTTCCAAGAAAGTGACATACCTCATTTCCTTGGTGATGGAACTCTCTGATCTTGGTATCAAAGAAGCCAGGCAGCCAAAAGTAGTCCCAGTCCTAGTCCCAGTGGGCTCATTGTTTTGATTTTCCAAGGACAGAGTCAGTCTTTCTTGGTACCTACTGATGTGAGGAAGGCAAATGCCAGGAGAGCTCTGGAGAGGGACTTTTCTTGAGAAAGCAGGTAGTGCCTCACCACTTTTTCCTGACAACTTCACAGAGTTGGCCAAGAAAACCATATCTGAGAGAGGACAGGCCATTTTCGGGAATCATAGTATGGCCCACCATTCAGAGGACACCCCGGATAGTCACAGACCTACTTGGGGAAAGGATGTGCCTTTGTGGGAGTTGGTGTGTGTTTGTGGTTTTGTCTCATGTTCTGAGAATAGGTAGGAAAGGTGGTTTGTTTGGTTGGATTGGACTGTTTCTACTAAGTTTTTGACAAGCCGAGTCTTTCTATGTCTGTGTCCGTTGTTGTTGACATTAGAAAAGAGAATGCATTAATGGATGTGTCCTGTCTAGTATAAATCTTCCCAAAATTTATCCTGCCATATTTGTGAATGGACTGCAGCTTGTCTTATCGATGGGCAACACCTGCTATCTTCCTAAGTTGGTGTTTTCTTCCTGAATTCTGGCCACTCTCCAGAATAGGCTCATGGTTTTGTGTCCAAGATATGTACCACCTCCAAGCTCTGTGACATGGCCATGTACTGGAGAGCTGAAGAGAATGGCGAGCATCTCAGAAAACTCAGATATCAGGGTGACCAGGAAAGTCTCAGTGGAGTAACCCTGCTTTTTGCTTTTTGCTTACTTATTGTTGTGTTGCACTGAATGTCAGGAAGGTCTTTGACTCAGGCCACACCTTTGTGAAGCCTGGAGAAAACAGTTTTCAAATGGAAATGAAGGGAATCACCTTTGGCTCTTTTCTTAATTGCTTTGGAAAGGGATGTGTCTGAATCAGCCCCTTGGCCATGTGTGCGGCTGTGGCTTAGATTCTCAGCACCTGATGTATCTAAAGAAAGATCCCATGTGTGAATCCAAAACCAAAATGGCCAAAAGAGCAGTCATTGGAATGAAGCCTCTCGCCTTTCTCTGTAAGGTTCCTGACCTCCATCAAGTGAGAATAGAGATCCTTTGTGTCAAATGAGTTCTTCACAACCTGCAGAGGCTAGCCCATAGGTGCTTGGGTTTTCTCATGACTCCAATTCACATAAAGAATCTAACCCCTAAGTCAGTAGGCCTCAAATTGGAGAATTGGAATTTTATTAATGGCAAGCCTATTTGTTTACTCCTGGTTCACAGTAATGGTGTCCAGGCCACCCTGAAGGTATGCAAATGAGGTGCAAGGATGCTTATTTTGGACACTGTCTTGGGCTGTGCCCCTCATGGAAACCTTCAGGCAGAGTTAATGATGAGTGTTTATATGGAAGAAGATGAGGGACGTGTGGGAGTATTTTGGTTTTAATTGTATTCATTTGTGTCACGGAAGAGTTGACTGGGTCCATCTGGGCTTGAACTCTGGTGTGATTCCCCTTACAGACTGAGATCTGGAACTGAACTCAGAGAAGTATTGCCATGAATTGTGATGGGATTTTAGGAGGCCAGGCATGAGAGGTAACCTTGGAACCCGAGATCTAGGCCCAGGTTGGCTTTCCAAAGAACACTGGGAATCTCAGCCAAGATATCACATGATTTAATTCTGAAAAACTTGGCAGCCATAATTGAGATTGAAAACACACATGGACCTCGCTTTGTAGACCTCAATGGGCCTGGTTTCATGTTACTTTTTGGGCACTTTTTGGGAAGCCTTGCCTGTGAGAGTGCTCCAGAGTTTACTGAAATTAGCTTCCTCAGCATTTAATTGTTCCTGAATGAATTGAAACCCACAGTGCCTCCAACTTCATCCGTGAAATATTGCTGGAAAATTATCATAAAATTTTTGAAATTCCCATGACCAGCTAAAACTGGAGAACCTTGGGATGTCCTCTTGATGATCATGAGTATACCAGACAGTGCCTTGATTGACTGGGTTTCAAGAAAATGGTGTAGAACAGAGATGCCAGTAAGTAGAAGCCTGGTGAGTAGTGGGACTAGAGCAGTGTTATGAAAGTGTGTGATAAAACATCTGTGGTGGGCCATGTGGATCTTCCATTGGCTTCCAAAGGCCTTGTGACTGACATGGTGCAGCCAGTAGACCTTTTATTTGATAGAGGGCCCAATGGAGCCTTATGGGCTGAGTATATTGCCCCTGTATCCACTTCAAAGTTTACTGGGGTCCCCTTCACTTCAAAAGTTACCCCGAACTCAGGGAGGGGATCTGAGCCCCAACTTTTGTAGTCATCCTCCAGAGTCAGAATGGCTGGCTGGCATGGCTGTCTCTTTCTAGGGCACTCGTGGGCCCAGTGTCCTTTTTCTTTAGAATAGGCACATTGATTTGAGGCCAGGGATGGCCTCGGGCATGGGACCAGGTATCACTTCCTGTCTCCCTATTTCTTAATTTCTGGCCCTTTTGGTGTTCTGACCAGGACCTTAGTCAACGCCGTAGTCTGTCTTTTGTTTCTTTTATCCTCCCTTTGCTCCCTTCTCTTCCTCAGTTTCTCTCTTATAGTATACTTTCTCGGCTTCTCTGACTAAATCTCCCAAAATCATATCTTGTAATCCATCTAAGTATTGTAACTTTCTTTTAATATTTAGGGCAGCTTGCCCAATAAAGGCCATTGTGACAGATGCTTTTTGATCCTCTGCCTGAGGATTGAAAGGTGTATATCTTCTATATGCCTCCATAATTCTCTCTAGAAACATAGAGGGAGATTCATTAGGCCCTCGAATAATCTCTCTTACCTTGGCCAAATTATTTGGAACCCAGCGAAAAGTGGACAGATGCTTTCTTACCTTCAAATTTGTTGAGGATCCAGTTTGGTCGCTTCAAGGAGAGCTGGCTTTGATTATGTTGGGAAGATGTGTCGGTCTCCCATCTGGTCCGAGGACATTTTTTCTAGCTTCCAGGAGGATTCTCTTTTGTTCCTCTGTCATGAAGAGAGTCCCTAAAAGTTGTTGACAGTCATTCCAAGCAGGCGGGTATGAAAACATCAATGATTCAACCAGACCTGTGAGCTGGGTAGGGTCCTCGGAAAAAGGGGGATTGTTATTTTTTCAGTTATATAGGTCTGAAGAGGAGAAAGGCCAATACTGGTAGGCTTGCAATTTTCCCCCATTGTTGTCGTCAATCATTGGCCCGTAGGGACATAGGGGGAGCATCACGGGAGTTACAGGGTTTTCAATGATTCACAGCCAGCGAGTTCCTTTATCCGGGCCATCTTCCTCCAGGGGAGGAGGTCTGTGTGTGCCACGGGGGAGTTATCTGGAGGGCCCTGGGCCAGCTTAGCTTCCTCCAATGGTGAAGAGGCTCAGTCAGCTGCAAGGGAATCACTTAGAGTGTGTTGGTGGTTGGGGGAAGAGGAGAGGGGATAAGGAGGGGGAGGAGAGTCCAGTAGAGTCAAATCTTGTGACTCAGGGAGAACAGAGGGTGGAGTAGGAGGATGAGCAGAGGGTTTGAGAGATCGTGGGGCAAGCAATAGGAGTAGGGGAAGGGGCAAGGAAAGGCTTCACCCATGGAGGAGGAGATTTGCAGAGGTCCTACCAATTTAAGGTACATGGCTGTTGATCTGGATGGCTATGTGGGCCCAGCTGAAAGACAATATCTCTGATTTTTAAATTAGTGGGAAGTAGAAAGATCTTTCTAGTGGCCATCCGACTCCAAAGGTGGGACATTCTGAGGCTCAGAGATTCTGGCCGGTCCGGAGTTTTACTGAAAAAGAAAGATTCTGAGCTCTTAAGCGAACTTTGGTCCAGTGATTAAGGGTCAGGGACAGAGGCATTGAAGTGCTCTGTCGCATGATGAAAGATACACAAACTAAATGCAACGACACACGACACAGATATAACAAGACCATAAAGACAGGCAATGGACGTACATCACTGAGACCAGGAATCAGTAGACAGCAAAACCCGATGGGATGGCAATACTGAATCCGAAACAAAATATCACTGAATCGAGGAGACAATTGTTCCTTGATTTCCTGAGTCCTCTGCGGCGTCCCCCAGTGAGGTGCCCTGTGTCTCTGTGAGAGGTCTCTCAGCCAAAGTCAGAGAGAACTCAGGCTCTTCATCGCAAGCGATATTTCCAAGCCCTAACATGAATCCTGAAACCAGAAAGAGGTGCCTTACTTGCTCCGAGAGGAGCCCTTTGGGGTCTCTCGTCCGCCAGTGACGGAACTCGGTGGAACGTCAATATGTAAAGGTCCGGCGAGTGTCAGAGGAAGAGACCACCAAGAGACTGTCTCATGCAACAGCAAAGGGTTTATTTGGGGTCCAGCATGCTGGGGCTCAGAGCTCACTTGAATAGAGCAGAGAGCCCTGACAACAGTTTAAGCAGGGATTATTTACTTTCCTTGAGAGGGCAGGGAGGAAGTATACTGATGGGTAAGGGCGAGTGGGTGGTTTACATGCAACCTGGTGAGGGAGCATATTCTACAGTTTGGCAGTTGGGGACAGTACATTCTGGGAACAAGATTAGCAAACAGTTCTCAAGATTTCAACAGTGTTTTGTTAAGCATACAGAAAAACAGGAAGTGACAATTAACTATTTTAATAACCTTTCACTACCGACTATCCTTTTGGACTGGATGTTCTCTTCTACATTCAATTTTCCAAGGTACAAGGTCCTATGCCATTGTATATCGATTTATTCAAACCTAAGTATCCCAATCAAGGGCCCAATGCCCTTCTGGGCTTCAAATGTTACTTAGATTTCTGTTTTCATACATATATTTCACCTATGTATTCTTATACACATCACAGGTTCCCAATACCATTATTCATTCAGCAGAACGATTCCTAACCCAAATCAAACCTGTTATTAACCCTAACCATACACTGTTACCTCAATCTAACTCTACAGAAGAGCAGGGACAGAGTTCGTCTTACAATACAGGAATGCTGGGGATCTTCCACCTGCAGAGAACCTCAAAGCTCCATGCAGAAATTATCACTGAAGAAGATATAGGCACCTCTGAAAAACCTGAGACAGCAAAATTCATCTTCCATGGCAAACAACCTGGTCAGGATGAAGGGTTGTATCTGAATCAGCCTTTCTATTGTTAATGTAGAGAAGATGGACCAAATGAGACCTGTGTGGAGAGCTGTTCCCGGGTGCCTATGGTTGATATACCATTCTAACTTGTGAAAGTGTCACAGGAAGCAGGGACAGCATCCATCTCATGGGACCCTTGGAAGCAACTCTTAGTACAAAGTGGTTGCCAAGGCAGTGAACTCATTCAGTTCCTCATGGAAGTAACCTCACCTCACTTCCTTGGGGAAGAAACTCTCTGATCTTGGGATACAAAAAGCCAGTCAAACAGTGCCAGTCCATGTCCCAGTCCCAGTGGTCTCAATTTTTGGAATTCTAGATAACAGAGTCAGCCTTTCTTGGTACCTACTTTGGACCATCCTGTTTGCATGGCCAAATCTAAGGAAAGCTCTGAAGAGGGGCCTTTCCTGAGAAAGAAGGTAGTGACTCACCGCTGGCTCCTGACAACTTCAGAGAGTTGGTTAAGGACACCAGATCTGAGACAGGACAGGCCATTTCGGGGCAACCTAGAATGCCCCACAGTCAGAGAACACTCCAGATATTCACAGACCTACTTGGGGGAAGAAGGGGGCTTTGTTGGTGTGGGTGAGGGTTTGTGGTTTTGTCTCATGTTCTGAGAATAGGTAGGAAATGCGGTTTGTTTTGTTTGGAGTGAACTGTTTCTAGTAAGTCGTTTGACAATGCGAGTGTTTCTGTGTCTGTGTACCCCACTGTGTCCGTGGTTGTAGATATTAGAAAAGAGAATGCATCAATGGATGTGTCCTGACTAGTAGAAAGCTTCCCAGCATTCATCCTGCCCAATTTATAAATGGAATGCAGCTTGCCTTATTGATGGGCAACACCTGCTATCTTCCTAAGTTCCTGTTTTCTTCCTGAAATCTGGCCACTCTCCAGAAGAGGCTCATGGTTTTGTATCCAAGATATGTGCCACCTCCAAGCTCTGTGACATGGCCATGTAGTGGATAGCTGAAGGCAATGGCGAGCATCTCAGAAAACTCAGATATCAGTGTGACTACTAATGTCTCAGTGGAGAAACCCTGTTTGGGCCTTTTGCTTAACAATTGTTCTGTTGCCCTGAATGTCAGGAAGGTCTTTCCCACATGCCACCCCTTTGTGAAACCTGAAGAAAACAGTTTTCAAATGCAAATGAATGGGCATCACCTGTGGCTCTTTGCTTAATTGCTTTGGAAAGGGATGTGTCTGAATCAGCCTCTTGGCCCTGTGTGAGGCTGTTGCTTAGATTCTTAGATGGATGGATCTAAAGAAAGATATCATGTGTGCATCCAAAACCAAAATGGCTAAAAGAGCAGTCATTGTGGATGAAGTCTTTCCCCTTCCTCTGTAAGCTTTCTGACCTCTATCAAGTGAGAATAAGGAAGACACACCAAGCCAATTGATGGCTACTTTTGGAAAAATTGTACCACTGCTGATAGCGTCAGCGTATATACCCCAACACTACCACAAGTGGCTTCACCAAGAGAGAGTTCACAATGCATAAAAGTGATACATAGTCCTGACAAGTTCTGCAAGAATTTCAGGGATGGCTATTGCAGAAGCTGTAGATTGGTTTTATCTTTGACTTCAACGGCACTGGTATGAAGATAGAAATTCTGGCAATAATGGGTAATGGAAAATTATTTAACATTCCAGAAGGCACTAAAAGAAAATAATTTTCTTAAAAATTTACATTATTTTGAAGAGAATTATTAAATATAATGAAATGAAAAGATGAAGTAAACAAACAGGTCTGTTAACTTCCTTTTTTGTTCACATATTAAAACAATGCTCAACAGTTGTTTACCCAATTTAAATTAAACCATTTAGATCACGTGAATAAAAAAAAATATTTGCATATATTTTTTTATGAGCACTCATCATATATGATATATGGACATATGTACATTCAAACATATAACACAAAACACAAGTGTGCACACAAAATATAATACATACAACACATAACATAATAGTAAAGGCCTTATAACTTTTCACAGGTGAAATCACCAGTGCAATGTCTAAAAACTCTATAGTAAAAATATAGAACTGATCAGCAAAACATTAACCTAGGTCTCAATGAGCTCAAAAAAACAAATAAAACTTCATGATACGGGAAAGGGCAATAATAAAATAGATATTGAAAAAAGCATCCCTGTTCTGTCACAGATGTAAGGATAGTGAAACTGGAGTTTTGGATATCAGCTGTTATGGATTTGAGCCAAATCATCTTATTTTGGTCTATAGAAATCGCTTTAGTTAATCTCTCTGAAATCCAAATCGGCTGTTGTTCTTCCTGTGGAAACACACAAACAGACCCCTGACTCCAGACAATCACTGGGTCAGTACTTTAGTTAATCTCTCTGGAATCCAATTTGGCTGCTGTTCTCCCTGTGGAAACACATAAAGAGACTCCCTACTCCAGGCAATCTCTGGGTCAGGACCTTAGTTAATCTCTCTGTTATTTAAATCGGCTGCTGTTCTCCCTGTAGAAACACAGAAAAAGACCCCCGAGTCCAGACAATAATTGGGTCAGGACATTTCTGTTGTCCTGTTAGAATATCCTTCCAAAGTACCTTGAACTTATGCACATTTTTTGGACACATATGCTTTTCCGCAGCACTAAGTCCTGATGAATCCAAATTTAAAAAGTTTAGAGTAAAAAGGGTTATTTTAAGTTTATCTTTGGGGAATTCATACCCCTTCCCAATTGCGTCTTTTTGCTTTAATAAGTACATTTTAATAGTTTCATGTGCTCTTTCACTATGCATTGTCCCTGTGGATTGTATGGGATTCCTGTTATATGAGTAATGCCAAATGATGAGAAAAATTGTTTAAAAGAGGTAGGAGTATAATCAGGGGCATTATCTGTTTTTAACTGTTTTGGAATGTCCAAAGTGGCAAATTTTGTAAGTAATGAGCTATAACATCTTTAGTTTTTTCCCCCGCATGAAGGGAGCCCATCAAAAATCTAGAAGAAGTTTCAACTGTAACATGCAAATATTTTAATTTTCCAAATTCTGGCAAGTGTGTGACATTCATCTGCCAAATATGGTTAGGTATCAATCCTCTAGGATTGACTCCAAGATTAACTTGTGGTAAAAAGGTCACACAATTTTGACATTGTTTTATTATTTTTCTATCTTTTTCCTTAGTTATTTTAAAACACTTTTGTAAAGTATTAGCATTGACATGAAACTTTTTATGAAAATTTGTAGCTTCTTCTAGTGTAGAGAAAATATGTATGTAAGTCATGTGTAGTTTAATCTGCTAAATCATTGCCAAAACTAAGGGCTCCAGGCAATCCTGTATGTGCCCTGATATGTCCTATAAAGAATGAATATTTTCTGTCCCAGATTAGACATTGTATACTGGAAAGCAAAGAGAAAACAGTAGCGGAAGGGGAAATACTACCAGCATCTTCAAGGGATACTATAGCATTAACTATATACTGACTAAGGGAAAATAAATTAAATACAGAATGTTTAAACATCACAAAAGCTTGTAATACTGCATGAAGCTCTACCTTTTGAGCTGATTGTTTGGGTAGTAAAAATGTAAAAGTTTGATCAGGTGTAACTATTGCTGCTGTGCCATGATTTGTCTCATCAGTGAATATACTTGGAGCATTCATGATACTTGTTTTCTTGTCATTTTTGGAAAAATTACAGGATGCGATGACCAAAAAGACAATAAAAGATTAGATGGTAAGTGGTTTTCAAATGAAACATTTGATTTACACATGATTACTGCACAAGTATTTAACTCATTAGCTAATTTATCAATTTGATTCAAAGAATATGGAGTAAAAATTTTATTGGGTGAAATTCCACACACTCACTTTGCTGCTTTTATTCCTATGAGTATTAATTGTCCCTCAGTCTCAGGATACCTAGTAATAATAGTGTGAGAAGAATAAGATAAATGAATCCATAATAATGGACCTTCTTGCCAAAATACTCCTGTAGAAATACTTTTTTTTGTTGGTAGTACAATAAATAATAAAGGCAAAATTATATCAACTCTATCCAAATGCATATTTCCCATTTATGTTTCAATGATTTTTAATGCCTTTCTTGCTTCAGGTGTTAACATTCTGGGTGAATTTGGATCTAATAGACCTTTTAGGATATCAAATAAAGGTCCCAACTCTCCTGTTGGTATAATTAGTTAAGGCCTTATCCAATTTATGTCTCCTAATAACTTTGAAAGTCATTAGTTGATTGGAGTTGATCTACTCCTATTTGAATTTTTGGTGGACTGACCATGGTTGAGGATAATAGAACTCCTAAATAATTTATTGGAAATTTTAATTATACTTTATCTATTGCTATCTCTAGATTATAATTTTTTTAATCAGTTTGTAAGTGTGACATAACATTCTAGCAATGTGTTTTTAGCTTTGTGTGCAAATGATACATCATCCATATAGTGAAATATTTGTAGTTAAGGATTTTGATTTCTAAATGGCAGGATTACTTTGTTAACATAAATTTGACATGTAGTTGGGCTGTTAGCCATCCCTTGAGGGAGTAGTTTCCACTCTTACCTCTGATAATGAGCTTCATGATTCAGTGCAGGGATAGTAAATGCAAAACGTGGACTATCCTCAGGATGAATTGGAAATGAAAAAAAAAAAAAACAATCTTTAATATGTATAACTAAAACATACCAAGTTCTTGGCAAAGCAGACAATTGAGGAATCCCTGATTGAGCAGGTCCCGTAATAACCATCTCATTATTAATGGTTCTTAAATCTTGCAATAATCTCCATTTACCAGATTTCTTTTTGGTGACAAAAATGGGAGTATTATGGGGAGATACAGAAGGTTGTATATGTCCTTCCGCTAATTGTTGTTTGATCAGGTCATGGGCTGCTTGTATCTTTTCTTTAGTCAGGGGCCATTGAGGAACCCATACTGGTCTTTCTGATTTCCAAGTAATTTTTATTGTCTCAGTGGCCCTTTCTGAAAATCCAACACATTTTTGTCTGTTCCTTGATCTATTTGTGTTGGTGCTCCTATACCTTCTTCTTGTTTTTCTAATATTTTTCTTTTCCTAAAACCTTGTCTAGCCATAGTAGTGGGTGCATTTTGGTTGACCTTATTTGTTAATGTCAAACCTAATTGATCAAGGACATCTCATCCCCATTAATTAACGGGAAGATGATCCAATACATATGGCTGTATAGTTCCTTCACATCCTTCAGGATCCTTCCAATCTAATACAATTGCACCTTTAAGGGGATTAGTCGCCACTCCTAGGCCTCAAAGCATTTGAGTGGCTTGTTGTAATGGCCAATGTTTTGGCCATTCTTGATGAGAGATGATGCTAGAGTTTGCACCTGTATCCAGTAGCCCATTAAATTCATGTCCTTGAATATTTAGTTTTAGCATGGGGCGAGAATCTAAATTTAAAGAAAGCATAGCCCAATCTACACCTGTGTAGTCTAATCCCATGGAACCTCTTTCTACGGAATGACTAGAAAATTTATTATGTAGGCTGAGTATTATTAATAACTGTGCTATTCTATCTCCTGGTGAAATTACTGATAAATCCTTTGGAGAACTGGCTATAATTTTTATTTCACCTTCATAATCGGAAACAATTACCCAAGGAATTATCCTAAGTCCTTTTAGAGTAGAAGAGCTGCATCCTAATAATAAGCCTACTGTTCCTTTGGGAAGAGGTACTTTCAGCCCTGTGGGAATTATTTGAACTCTCATCTCTGGAATTAGTACTGATCTGGCGGAGGCGCTGATGTCCAACCCTGTACTCCCTCTGGTTTGTTTGACGAGGGATCTGATAAAAAATGTGTCCTGTTCACTATCCTGATGGGGTTGCTGGGTTCTTCCAGTGCTCCGTATATTTGTGGTTTTGGGACACAGAGCATTGGGCCCACCTCTCCATTTTTTGGCAGTGGAGCCTGATGCCTTTCTCCATAATATTGTGGATAAACACCTAGTCTTTGTTCATTTTTTGATAATGAAGTACCTTCTATGTTTGTTTGAGAATGACATTCATTAGCCCAATGTCTTCCTCTATGGCATCGTGGGCAAATACACGGTATTCTACTCCTTTGATTCCTAGTTTTGTTAAACCCTCCTCCTATGGGGCAATTCCTTTTAAAATGTCCTTTTCTTCACAATTCTAGCATGTTCTTGGTCTGGCATCTAAAGCCTGTTTTACTGTAGCTGCAACGACTTGCTCTTATTCATTAATGTCTCTACATAATTTAATATATGTGTTTAAATCTTCATGTTTCCATGGTCTAATGATATCTCTGCACCAACGATTCGCTTGGTCATAAGCCAGTTGTTTTATTAATGGCATTGCTTGTTCTGTATTCCCAAAAACTCTGGTAGCTGTTTGAATAAGCCTATCTACAAATTCAGCATAAGATTCATTAGCTCCTTGTATTACCTTATATAATTGACCTTGTAATCCTTCAAGTCCTTGTGAAGTCTTCCATGCCCTAACCACTTCTACAGCAATTAATTCGTATATACCATGATCATATGGAATTTGTTGCTGCTGATCCTCATTAGGTCCCTTTCCTAACAACATATCTAGATTTCTCTGAGGATAACCAGCTGCTGCATTTCGCCTAGCCGTCTCCTTGCAAAATTTCTCATTGGCAACCTTCCATAACAGGTATTGTCCTCCCTTTAGCACAGCTTTACACATATTAGCCCAATCCACTGGCATCACATTTAAGTTGTTAATAGATTGGACCAAGCTTACAATGAAGGGTGCTTGAGGACCATAGGTTGTTACAGCCTCTTTTAGCTGCTTCACTATTTTAAAATTTAAAGCAAGGTGAATTCTCTGCCCTCCTACCTAAAATACCCGGCATGTAAATACTTGAGATCCTGTCTCAGGAACCGAACTATCAACTGTGGGGGTTGGGGGCCTCCCAGAATATGGAGGTGGCGTTGTTAGTTGGACATTTACATCCTCTGGTGATAGAAAGGTGTTAGTAACAGTTTCCTGTAGAGGTGGCGCTGTAGTTGGACACTTATGCCCTCTGGTGATAGAAAGATGTTAGTAGCAGTCTCCTTTTGTAACTTTGCCCCTGATGGCTTTTTCTGCTCTAAGCTTTATTCCTCTATCTGTGTCTTAACTGAATGCTTTGGACTAAGCAAAGCAGATATGAACGTCCACAATGGCAATGTGCCAACTGGCTGAGTCCCTGGACTGTTCTTTTCTACTCTTTTGAAATCTTCACCATGATGGTTCCATTATGATATACTTAACAACTCCTCCTTAAAAGGCCATGGGGTACATTTTTGTATTTTATCACTGTATGCCCTGACTGTTCTTGATTTTACTGATACACCTCCTTCCTCTAACAATTTACTTAACACTCTTTCAGTTTGTTTTTTACTAATTTCTGATCCCGTATTTCTACTATAATAAAACCCAACAAGATGACTCCAAACAAAACAGAGACAGACTGAAATAAAAAGGGAACAACAAAAAGTCATTATAGCCTTTCTTTCCTCCTGACATGTGTGTCCGTACTTTCTCCCTATCTGTTCCTCAGACGTGAATAGTTTTTCCTCATATGTGAGTGGTTTTTCTTCCGTCTCAATCATCTCCATGGACAGGCAGCTTAAAACAAAAGTGAAGCAAAACTAAAGAGGAATCTTAAAATGGCTACCCATCCTCTTGCCCTGCCCTCAGGGGCGAGCAGTTTACCTTTTCACTTACCCTCAGTCGTTCCCTGTGCAAGCGAGGAAATGCTGCAGTCTGGCTGGGAAGAGTTAGGAGCCACTTGTCAAAAGAAATGAGCTTTATTTTTAGAAAAACACACGCCATACAAAACAGCTCCTCAGGAAAAACCCTCAGAGCCCAACTGCCACCACTGGCTTCCTTATAAAGTCTCTGTCACTCCCACAAGCCTCTCCACCTTCCACAATTCTCCTGCTCTTGAGGCCGATTGGTTGGGTTGCGTGGGTGGAGCCAAAAAAGTCCCCCAATGAGCAGCTCCGTGGTCTGAAAGGGCAGGGAAACTGTCCAATGAGCATCACCACAGAGGAGCCAATCAGCTAGATGTTGCTGGGGCCGCTGTGAGCCAATCATCAGCTTGCAGTCTGAAAGGGCGGTGAAACAGTTCAATGAGAATCTCCAATGAGCTAGATGTTGCTGGGGCCACTGTTAGCCAATAATCATCCAACAGCTGGAAATTTGCTGCCAGCTGGAAGTTTGCTGGGGCCCCTTCATATGTGGCTCTCAACAAATTCCTGTCTCCTTTCTCTGTAGCCTATTCAACACATGTATTTTTATATGCACATGTAGAATCCTACCTGTTATCACACGTACGTTTTAGTGAGGTTTGTGACTTGGCCAATAGAAGTTATGAGAAGAGATCACTCTTCCTAAACGCTGTTGGAACTGAAAATTCAACCTATGGGTGAGCTTCCTAGTAGAACACCATTATACATAAAAACATTTTTAGTGAAATAATTATTTTTGCATCTCTGGATGGTATATATTTTATGATGAATTTCGATTGGCATATATATTGCTAGATTTTAATTTCTCTGTGTGTGTGTCTGTGTGTGTGTATATATATGTATATGTGTGTGTGTGTGTGTGTGTGTGTGTATACACACTCTCCAAATTTTTCTAATTATCAAATATATGAGTCTTATTATACATTCCTTAAAATCATTCATATTCATGTATGTGAATTTATGATCAACTATTCACAAGATTATTCTCAGAAATATACATCCACCTGAAATACATATTTGTTTCCTAGTACTGAAAACTAACTTGAGAAAATGGTGCATAGAAATCTAATATTTCTACAGTAATACCCAGTTTAACATCAATGCATGCAGTTTCCTATGGGACATGATGTGTATTTTGCAGTTCATTTTTATTAAACAGTGGTATATTAATATTTCTTCAGTTTATGCACATCATAGCATATATATTTCTTCCACAAATTCACAAATTTATAGACATTTGTTTCAATTTCAATCACCTCCTGCTTCAGAACTCATATATTCCTCCAGGTTTCTTGACTGGTCTTTTCACGAGACTTCTTTCAAAACACATTATTTTCGATTTCCATAATCATTTTTGAAGCAAAACTCACACACTCTTCATGATAAACCATAACCCTCATATTACTGTTAGATGTATAACTGGTTGTAATGAATGTATGTATATCAATTAAAGATTTTCTGTATATTTTCAGATATCAAATCAATTCATTATTTAATGTTGGAATCATTTTTATTATTTATTCACAGTATGGTCTATTCATGAATTATTTCTATATTCATTGACACAGAGTACACCGCTTTGTTCCCCCAATATGAATTTATATGTCTTCAAAATATTGCTCCCAGTAATGGTGAAAGAAATACTTATGTCACCTGATCTACATATACATTATACCACAGTAATACTCTGGACACAGAAAGCAAAGGTCACTCTTATTTTTGTACCAAAGCCTTAATGAAAAGTGAGCATGGATTACTAAAAACATCCATGTCCAGGTTGCCAAATTGTCTCAAATGTAATTCCTATTGGTCGCTATATATTTGTTTCTTCCTAAGATTATGTATTCAACCTCAAGCCTGTTGAAAATGTCTAATTCTATCCCTCACTTTATACTTTGCCTGATTTTTAATGTCTCTATTGATATCTGCTAACCTACATGTTTTCCCCAGTTCATCATTGTAACTGACTCTTCACATGTCCTGACATTTACATTCACTCTCTTATTGAAAAGCTATTGCTAAAAAACTTTTGGTCCAAATTCTATACTCACTGTTGTTTCTAAACCTAGCAACTATCTTCCTAATTCTACTGACTTTCCCTTTTTGACTGGATGTTCTCTTCGACATTCAGTCATCCAAGGTACAAGGTATTATGCCATTGTGTATCGATTTATCTGAGACATCTGTGAAGAACATAATTCAAAGCTAAGTAACCCACTAAAGGGCCCAATGTCCTTCTGGGCTTCAAATCTTACGTAGATTTTTGTTTTCATACTCATATTTCATCTATATATTCTTGTAAATATTGCAGGTTCCTGATACCATTATTCATCCTGCAGAATGATTCCTAACCCAAATCGAATGTGCTATTAATTCTAACCATACAATGTTCCCTCAATCTAACTTTACAGAAGAGCAGGGACAGTGTGACCAGGAAAGTCTCAGTGGAGAAACCCTGCTTTGGACCTTTTGCTTACCTATTGTTCTGTTGTCCTGAATGTCAGGAAGGTCTTTGCCTCAGGCCACCCCTTTGTGAAGCCTGAACAAAACAGTTTTCAAATGGAAATGAATGAGCATCACCTGTGGCTCTTTGCTTAATTGCTTTGGAACAGGATGTGTCTGAATCAGCCTCTTGGCCCTGTGTGACTTAGATTCTCAGCACCTGATGGATCTAAAGAAAGATTCCATGTGTGCATCCAAAACCAAAATGGCAAAAAGTTCAGTAATTGTGAATGAAGTCTCTTTCCTTCCTCTGTTAGGTTCCTGACCTCCATCAAGAGAGAATAGGGATCCTTTGGGTCAAATGAGTTCTTGAAACCCTGAAGAGGTGCTTGGGTTTTCTCATGACTCCAAATCACATAAAGAATCTATACCTATCAGTCAGTAGTAGTCAGTCAATATTGCTCCCAGAAATGGTGGAAGAAATACTCATGTCACCAGATCTACATGTACATTTAATCACAAAAAATATTCTGGACACAAAATTCAAAGTTCACATTTTTTATTGTACCAAAGCCTAAATGGAAAGTGAACATAGATTACTAAAAACATCCATGTCCAAGTTGCCTAATGCTCTCAAATGACAAATCTATTGGTGACTACATATTTGTTTCTTCCTAAGATTATATATTCAAACTCAACCCTGTTGAAAATATCTAAGCCTATCTCTCACTTTATACTTTGCTTCATTTCATAATGCCTCTATTGATATCTGCTTACCTAAATATTTTCCCAAGTTCATCATTGTGATTGACTCTTCACATGTGCTCACATTTAAATTCATTCTGTAACTATTGCTAAATAACATGTGTTCCAAATCCTACATTCACTCTTCTTCCTAAACCTACCTACTATCTTCCTAATCCTACCGACTATCCCTTTTTGACTGGATGTTCTCTTCGACATTTAGTCATCCAAGGTACAAGGTCCTTTGCCATTGTATATGGATTTATCTGAGACATCTGTGCAGAACGTAATTCAATGGTAAGTAACCCAATCAAGGGCCCAATACCCTTCTGGGCATCAAATCTTACTTAGACTTCTGTTTTCATGAGTACATTTCACCTCTATATTCTTATCAATATTGCAGGTTCCCAATACCATTATTCATCCAGCAAAATGATTCCTAACCCAAATCGAACCTGTTATTAACCCTAATCATACAGTGTTCCCTCAATCTTACTTTACAGAAGAGCAGGGACAGAGTTGGTCTTATAATACTGGAATGTAGGCGATCTTCTACCTGCTGAGAACCTCAAAGGTCCAAGATGTAGGCAGTTATGAAGGACCTGAGAGACCAAAAGTCATCTTCCATGGCAAACAACCTGGTCAGGATGAAGGGTTGTGTCTGAATCAGCCTCTCTCTTCTTAATGTAGAGAAGATGGACCAAAGGAGGCCTGTGTGGAGAGCTGATTCCGGTTGCCTATGGTTGATATACCATTCTAACTTGTGAAAGTGTCACAGGACGTAGGGGAAGCCTCCATCTCATGGGACCCTTGGAAGCAACTGTGAGGACAAAGTGGTTGCCAAGGCAGTGACCTCATTCAGTTCCTGAAGGAAGTGACCTGACCTCACTTCCTTGGTGATGGAATGTGGGATCCAGGAAGCCAGGCACACAGAGCCAGTCCCAGTTCCACTCCCAGTGGTCTCACTTGTTTGGATTTACCAAAGGCTGAGTCAGGCTATCTTGGTACCTAGAGATGTGAGGATGGCCAAACGGAAGGAAAGCTCTGAAGAGGGGCCTTTTCTGAGAAAGCAGGTAGTGGCAAACCACTGGATTTTGAAAAGTCTCAGTGAAGAAACCCTGGTTTGTGCCTTCTAATTACCTATTGTTCTGTTGCCCTGAATGTCAGTAAGGTCTTTGCCTCAGGCCAACCCTTTATGAAGCCTGATGAAAAAGTTTTCAAATGAAAATGAATGGGCTCCAGAATGGCAATATGTAAATCAATGGTTGTGCAACTGAAGTGATTCTGCAATCTGTATATGGGGTAAAAATGGGAGCTCATATCCCACTTGAATCAAAGTGTGAAATATGATATATCAAGAACTATGTAATGTTTTGAACATCCTACAATAAAAATTAATTAAAAAAAAAAGAAAATGAATGGGCATCATCTGTGGCTCTTTCTTAATTTCTTTGGAAAGGGATGTGTCTGAATCAGCCTCTTGGCCCTGTGTGAGGCTGTGGCTTAGATTCTCAGCACCTGATGGATCTAAAGAAAGATCCCATGTGCGCATCCGAAACCAAAATGGCCAAAAGAGCAGTCACTGTGGATGAAGTATCTCGCATTTCTCTGTTAGGTTCCTGACTTTCATCAAGTGAGATTAGGGATCTTTGGGTCAAATGAGTTCTTCCAAGCCCTGCAGAGGCTAGCCCATAGCTGCTAGGGTTTTCTCATGACACCAATTCACATACAGAATCTAATCCCCACGGTAGGTAGTCCTCAATTTGGAAAAGCAGAGCAGTATTAATGGCAGGCCTATTTGATCATTCCTGGTTCACAGGAAGGGTGTCCAGGCCACCTAGATGTTAGGCAAATGAGGGGCTGGGGAGCTTATTTTGGATACTGACTTGGGCTGCGCCCCTCATGGAAACCTCCAGCCAGAGTTTATGATGAGTGTCTATATGGCAGAACATGAGGGCCATGTGGGAGTGTTTTGATTTTATTTGTGGTCATTTGTGTGGCAGTTGGAAGAGATGACTGCGTCCACCTGGGCTTGCTCTGATTCCCCTTAGAGACTGAGTTCTGGAACTGACCTCAGAGGAGTATTGCCATGAATTGTGTTGGGATTTAAGAGGCCATGCATGAGAGTCGCCCTTGGAAACTGAGATCTAGTTCGAGGGTAGCTTTCCACAGGACACTGGGAATCTCTGCCAGGATATTATATGATTTTATTCTTAAAGACTTGGCAGCCTTAAACACACCCCAAAACACACATGGACCTCACATAGTAGACCTCAATGTGCCTGGCTTCATGTGACCTTTTGGAACTCTATGGGAAGCCTTGCCTGTGAGAGTTCTCCAGAGATTTCATTGAAATGAGCTTCCTCACCATTTAATGGTTCCTGAATGAATTGAAACCCACAGTGCCTCCAACTTCATCCTTGAAAAATGGTTAGATAAATACCTTGAAATTTTTGAAATTCCCATACCCAGGTGGCACTGGAGAAACTTTGGATGTCCTGTTTCTGATCATGAGTATACCAGACAGTGCCTAGATTGACTGGGTTTCATGAAAATGGTGAAGAAGAGAGATGTCAGTAACTTGGAGCCTGTTGACTAGTGGGCCTAGAGAATTGGTGGGCAGGAGTGTGGTAAAACATCTGTGGTGGGGCCATGTGGATCTGCCATTGGCTTCCAAATGGCTTTTGACTGACATGGTGCAGCTAGCAGACCCTTCTATGCAAAGGCATCTTGTTATATGGAGAGTTTTCAGGGCAATGTTCAGAATCAGGTTGCTATGTTCAAGGTGGTTCAGGTTGCTATGTGAGATAGAAGCCTGGTTTGTGCTTTCTCCTGCATACCCTGATCCACCACAAGTGACAGAACTCCCTCCAGCACTGTGTGCCAGTTGAACTCCTTGTATTTCATGAAGAAAATACTTAACTCCCAGTGCAGCAGCAAAAAATAACCAGGAAAAGTGGAGGATGACCAAATGGCTTCATAGTCCACACGGGGAAACACTTAGCCCCCACTGGCCACAAAGAGAGAATTCAGCACTGCTGCCTCAGGTTCATTGGAAAATAACATACCATGTCCTCCAGGTCACATAGATGCAGACACAGCTTTGTTGGTCTCACTACAAAGGAAGCTAAAGCTCCTGACAACAACATATATTTCAAGTACCCACCCTCAGATGCAGTTTCTCTAGAAGACTTTAGGCCAGCAGCACTCCATGTTTGTGGAGTGTTTACCCTGTCCCTTACTTTTGGAGACTCCTCTACCACCTCCAAGGTTGTGAAATCCTCAGCAATTTCCATTCCATAAATATATTCACAGATTTTCTAACTTTTCTCTAATTGTGTCTTACTTGGGATTGATGGTAATGTCAAGGCGTTGTTCTGGATGAGAGTGGGAAGATTTTTGGTAGCACATATTAACATACACGTTGGATTCATTTTCCAATTTTCCATTCTAAATACTGAAACCCTGACACAAACCCATTACCTAATAGTCTCTGACTACTAATTCTAATATGATGGAGAAAATTAACCAAAACAGAATAGAAATGCAAGCAGTTCAGAGGAGGCATGTTGTATTTTTGCACTTGCCTTTTGTGTTATATAGGGTAGGAGTTATAAATCTAGTCAATTATTTGTTGAAATAGTTCACCATGTGTATGTAAAGTTAAAAAATATGTGAATTCCTGTCTCCATTTCTCTGTAGCCTGTTAAGCACATGCAATTTTATATGCACATATAGAATCCTACCTGGTATCACATCTACATTCTTTTCAGCTGGCTGACTTTGCAGGTACAAATTGTGAGAAGAGATCACTCCTCCTAAATGCTGTTTGAACTGAAAATTCAAACTATGGGTGAGCTTCCTGGTTTAACAACATTATACATAAATCCATGTTCAGCAAAATGAATATTTTTGCATCTGTGGATGATGTATATTTCATGGTGATTGTCCATTGGAATATATATTGCTATTTTTAATGTCTCTCTGTATATATATATATATATATATATATATATATATATATATATATATATATAATACTCTCCAGATTTTTCAAATTATGAAAAATGGGTTTTACTATACACTCCCTAAATTCATTCATATTCTTGTATGTGGATTTATAATCAACTTTTCACAAAATTATTCTCAGAAATATTCATCCACCTGAAATACATATTTGTTTCCTATTACTGAAAACTAATTTCAGTGAATGGTGCATACAAATCCTAATATTTCTACAGTAAGTTTAACATCAATGCAAGTAGATTCTGATGGGACATGATGTGTAATTTAACATTCATTTTTATTCAACACTGGTACATTACTATTTCTTCAGTTCATACATATCATAGGATATATATATATTTCAAGCACAAGTTAGAAAATTTATAGACAATTTTTTTCACTTTCAATCACTTCCTGCTTCAGAACACATGTATTTCTCCATCTTTCTTGGCTTGTCTTTTCATGAGACTTATTTCCACACATATTATTTTTGATTTCCATAATCACTTTTGTAGCAAAACTCACACATTCTTCATGATAAACCATAACCCTAATATTACCATTATTTGTGTAACAGGTTGGAATGAATGATTGTATATCAATATAAGATTTCTTATAAGTTTTCAGATATCAATTCAAATCATTATTAAAAGTGGAACCAGTTTCATTATATATTCACAGTAATGTCTACTCATGCATTATCTCTATATTCATAGTCACAGGGTACACCTCTTTGTTTTCCCAATATGAATTTATACGTCTTCAAATATTGCTCCCAGATATGGTGGAAGAAATACTCATGGCCCCTGATCTAAATATACATTTAATCACAGTAATATTCTGGACACAAAATGCAAATGTCATGCTTATGATTGTACCAAAGCCACAATGTAAAGTGAACATGTATTACTAAAAACTTCCATGTCTAGGTTGCCTAGTGCTCTCAAATGTCAATCCTATTGGTGACTACATATTTGTTTCTTCCCAAGATTATATATTCAAACTCAACCCTCTTGAAAATCTCTAATCCTGTCAATCACTTTATACTTTGCCTGATTTTGTAATGTTTCCATTGATATCTGCTTTCCTACATATTTTGTCCAGTTTGTCATTGTGACTGACTCTTCACGTGTGCTGACATTTAACTTCACTCTCTAACTGAAACCCTATTGCTAAAGAACTTTTTTTCCAAATCCTATACTCACGCTTCTTCGTAAACCTACCAACTATCTTCCTAATCCTACGAACTATACCTTTTTGACAGGATGTTCTCTTCTACATTCAATCATCCAATAAATGTCGGGTGAGCGGCAGAGGAAGATACCACCAAGAGACTGTCTCATGCAACAGCAAAGGGTTTATTGGGGGTCCAGCATGCTGGGGCTCAGTGCTCACTTGAATAGAGCAGAGAGCCCTGAGAACAGCTTAAGCAAATCTTATATACTTTCCTTGGAGAGGGCAGGGAGGAAAGTTTATTGATGGGTCAGGGCGAGTGGGCAGTTTTCATGCAACTGGTGAGGGAGTACATTCTACAATTTGGCAGTTGGGGACAGCACATTCTGGGAACAAGATTAGCAAACAGTTGTCAATATTTCAACAGTGTTTTGTTAAGCATACAGAAAAACAGGAAGTGACAAGTACTAATTTTATTAACCTTTTATTCTCCACTTCTTCTTCTGGCTACTTTTAGTCATAAAAGTGATCATTTTTGGGTGTACATTCTATGTCTGCTAGTGGGGTATTGCCATAAGTTTAACTTGTCCAATTTGAGCTTGGAGAAAAGAAATTACACGGTTGAGCAAACATGGTTTTATAGTTAGCAACAATATGAAGAGTATTATTGGACCGGCCAGGGTTGATAAAAGCATAGTTAACCATGAAGACTGTGTGAACCAAGACTCAAACAACCATTTTTGGGCCTCTATCTCTGGTTGTTTCTCTTCAAGTTGTCTTTTTAATTTACTCATAGATTTTTTTTACAACTCCAGTATTGTCGGCATAGAAACAACATTCTTCCCTCAATGCAGCACAAAGGCCTCCTTCTCTCATGAAGTGGAGGTCCAACCCTCGACTGTTCTGTAAAATAAGTTCAGAGAGACAGGTAAAAGATTCCTGCAAAGCTCTGATGGAGGTTTCTAATATCTTAGTTTTGGTCTATTGCTGCTTCTAATTGGGTCATTTGTTGTGTCCAATGGACCAGGGCAGTGGTTCCTGTGCCCACCCCTGCAGCAACTCCTATTCCTAATAGGATGGCTAAAGTGAGGGTATATGTTCCCAGGGGAACCGGGTTCTATGCCCCCCCTATTTGATTTCAAATGAACCTCTGTTATGATAGTGCACTCTGGGAAACATCTGCACCATTACATAATTAATCATATCTGTTGACCATTTCATGAAAACATAAACAATATTTAAGTATATAGAATAATACTGTTGTAGGGACGGACGAGGCAAGGCAACCTAAGATAGCACCAAAAACAGGGAAACAGTCCTAATTGGGTGCAACCGGATTCAGAGGGCATTGCTTCTGTTGTAATCAATTCATCCCCTGAACCCCAAGTTTAGATAGTTTCAGAATTTTGTACCCAACATGTAAGGGAAGGGGCTCAGAAGTTCACAGTTTGCAGAAGTTAACAAAAAGCAAATTTTGTTTCTGTTTTTTTCTCTATTCTGTGCAAGTTTACTTTTAAAGGACGCCTGGGAGGGTGAGAGCTTTTTCTTCCCTTTCTTTTTCCCCCCTGCCAGCTGTTACCAAGGAGCCTAGTTGGTAACTTCTTAATCTTACAAATGTAGGCATCTCTGTGAAGCGCCAGCTCAATGCCAGAGGCATTGTTCACATATTTTGGGAAAAACTAGTAAGGGGTTGTCTAGCTTAGAAGTGCTGAGTTTTTTAGCCAGTGACCAAGTAGAACAGGGCAATAGAAAAAGTGAAAGTTTATCTACATTGAACTCTTTTATATGGAGCCTTTTGCTGAAAGTTCTAAAGTCAGCCATGGTGAAGACTTCTGGAGAAGGTCAGTTAATACTTTTCTGTGGGCCTGGCACAGAGGGGAAACACGGGGAAGGTGGGGCTGAGAGCAGCTCCGAGGATCTGAGAATGAGGAAGGAGAGATGTAAAAGAATAATGGGAAAGGGGTTTGGGATTTCTTAGCAACACAAACATGAGCAGTAGAACAGGTAGAGTAGAGGGGAAGATGGGAGTGAGTATCCCAAAACCCTGTGAGACACTTCAAATTCTTAGTAAACTGTTTTCAGTGATGACAAAGCAACTTTAAAGGCCATTTTTATTACATCTTGGATAGGGGTCTGAGGGCTCTCCTCAGCTGGTTTGAGCTTTGGGTTAGCTAGTAAGAGGTCCTGGTGGGACCCGGTGCAGGCACTGACAGGAGAAGAGAGGAGTGAGTGGGTACAGGGGTGCCTTAGTACCTGCTACCTGAGAACCGGCGAAGTTAGGGGGTTTTGATCTAGTAATTCGAGGAGAGAAATCAGGTTTCTGAGGTGGGAGTGACAGCAGAGAGTCTGGAGCAGAAGGCTGAGAGTGAGGATCTATTGGAGAAGCATAGTTCAGGATGTGAGTGAAGGAGGGAAAAGGCTTCCACATAGGGGAATCTCCTTTCACACTTTTGAGCACTTGCAGAAGTTTAAAAGGTCACCCAGAATTTGAGGATCTAGAGACCCCTCTGGGGGCCATCGGTTTTGGTTATCTAATTGGTACTATGGCCAATGCTGTGTACTGAGTTTGCTGAGGAGTTTGGATTCCATCAGGCAGCCCCTGTATGCTCACATCCCGATGACATACAGAAGAAGTCGGCTTTTTCCCCACCCATCCGTGACGTTTTGTGTTTTTGATAGTCTGCCAGGCAACCATAGTAATCTAGCCTAGCCAACCTGCATCTGGTTCGCGTGTCCCTACATCCATAATGTTTGTTTCCATTATCTATGATACAGAAGGGATTTAATGGAATTTTATTGGGATCCTCTTCATCAGGGTTATCTCAATAGGAATGACATATAGCCAGCCGACAAATGTCTGGGTGGAGAGATGGCCACCAGGTCCCTAAGTTGACTCTTTGTGAGATTGATTATACTTCTTTTCCAGTAGAATTTGTGATCAGCCATCGCTGCTGAATGGGCTGATGAGGGTTAAGACTACTTGTGGCCAAGGGGAGAGTCTATAACCTTATCCACATGGCGAATATGCAATTTGAAAGTATTACCAGTCTTTTCCAGTTTCCAGCCAGAGTCTGGACAGGGCGCAGGCTTGGGATGAAAGGCATGGATCCAGGAAGTGATTCTGTCTACCTTTACCACTGTAGGTGTTATAAGTAGCACCTGGTATGGTCCTTTCCAGCGGGGTTCCGGGGATGACACCTGATGTCGTCTTAAGTAGATGAACCCTCTTATTTGATATCGATGTGGAGTCCCCTCATTTCCAGTTTTGTAGGCAGTGGCCAGCTTTTTTCACAGGTATCACTGAGTTCTTTTAAGAGCTTTAAGTCTGTCAAGCAAGGGGGTATAAAAGTGATGGTTAGGTCTTAGAGTTGGGATTAGGTCCCTTATTGGAGGAGGGCCACCATAGAGAATTTCACAGGGGGTAAGGTTACTCAAAGAAAGAGAGGGAGTATTTCTTGCATGAAACATTGCATAAGGCAAGAGCATAATACAATCTTTTATGTTGGTCTCTATGCTTAATTTCGTTAAATCTCTTTAGTGGTTCTATTCATTCTTTCTACCTGTCCTGAACTCTGGGGTCTATAAGCACAATATAACTTCCAATTAATCCCCTGTTTCCTGGCTAACCCCTGACTTACCTGGACCATGAACACGGGTTCATTATCAGACCCTATTACCCGCTTAGCTTCCTCCAATGGTAGAGAGGCTGAGTCAGCAGCACGGGAATCACTTAGAGGGTATTGTGGGTTAGAGGACGAATGCAGCGGATAAGGAGGGGGAGAAGAGTCCAGTAGAGTCAAATCTTGTGACTCAGGAAGAACAGAGTTTGCAGGAGGAGGAGGAGGAGTAGAGGGTTTGAGAGATCATGGGGGAAGGAGTAGGAGCAGAGGCAAGGGCAAAAAAAGGCTTCACCCATGGAGGAGGAGATTTGCAGAGGTCCTGAAAAGTTAAGATATATGGCTGTTGATCTGGATGACTATGTGGCCCCTGCTGAAAGACAATATCTCTGACTTCTTTAATTAGTGGTAAGTAGAAAGATCCTTCTAGGGGCCATACGACTCTAAAGGTGGGCCATTCTGAGGCACAGAGAGTCTGCCAGGTCTAGCGTTTTACTAAAAAAAGAAAGATTCTGAGCCCTTAAGCGAATTTTGGTCCAGTGATCAAGGGTCAGGGACAGAGGCATTGAAGTGCTCTGTCCCATGATGAACGATACACAAACTAAATGCAACGACACACGACACAGATATAACAAGACCATAAAGACAGGCAATGGACGTACATCACTGAGACCAGGAATCAGTAGACAGCAAAACCCGATGGAATGGCAATACCGAATCCGAAACAAAATATCACTGAATCGAGGAGACAATTGTTCCTTGATTTCCTGAGTCCTCTGCGGCATCCCCCAGGGAGGTGCCCTGTGTCTCTGTGAGAGGTCTCTCAGCCAAAGTCGGAGAGAACTCAGGCTCTTCATCGCAAGCGATATTGCCAAGCCCTAACATGAATCCTGAAACCAGAAAGACGTGCCTTACTTGCTCCGAGAGGAGCCCTTTGGGGTCTCTCGTCCGCCAGTGACGGAACTCGGTGGAACATCAATATGTAAAGGTCCGGCGAGTGTCAGAGGAAGAGACCACCAAGAGACTGTCTCATGCAACAGCAAAGGGTTTATTTGGGGTCCAGCATGCTGGGGCTCAGAGCTCACTTGAATAGAGCAGAGAGCCCTGACAACAGTTTAAGCAGGGATTATTTACTTTCCTTGAGAGGGCAGGGAGGAAGTATACTGATGGGTAAGGGCGAGTGGGCGGTTTACATGCAACCTGGTGAGGGAGCATATTCTACAGTTTGGCAGTTGGGGACAGTACATTCTGGGAACAAGATAGCAAACAGTTCTCAAGATTTCAACAGTGTTTTGTTAAGCATACAGAAAAACAGGAAGTGACAATTAACTATTTTAATAACCTTTCACTACCGACTATCCTTTTGGACTGGATGTTCTCTTCTACATTCAATTATCCAAGGTACAAGGTTCTATGTCATTGTATATCGATTTATTCAAAGCTAAGTATCCCAATCAAGGGCCCAATGTTTTTCTGGGCTTCAAATGTTACTTAGATTTCTGTTTTCATACATATATTTCCCCTGTACATTCTTATACATATTGCAGGTTCCCAATACCATTATTCATTCAGCAGAATGATTCCTAACCCCGAATCGAATATGTTATAAATCCTAACCATACACTGTTACCTCAATCTAACTTTAGAGAAGAGCAGGGACAGAGTTGGTCTTACAATACAGGGATGTAGGGGATCTTCCACGTGCTGAGAACCTCAAAGGTATATGCAGTAATGATCCCTGAAGAAGATGTAGGCACCTCTGAAGGACCGGATTGAGAAAAAGTCATCTTCCATGGCGAACAACCTGGTCATGATGAAGGGTTGTGTCTGAATCAGCCTCTCTATTCTTAATGTAGAAAAGATGGAAAAAGAGACCTGTGTGGAAAGCTGTTCCCGGGTGCCTATGGTTGATATACCATTCTAACTTGTGAATGTGTCACAGTAAGCAGGGGCAGCCTCCATCTAAAAGGACCCTTGGAAGCAACTGTTAGGACAAAATGGTTGCCAAGGCAGTGACCTCATTCAGTTCCTGAAGGAAGTGACCTTACCTCACTTCCTTGGTGATGGAATGTGGGATCCAGGAAGCCAGGCACACAGAGCCAGTCCCAGTTCCACTCCAATTGGTCTCACTTGTTGGATTTACCAAGGACAGAGTCAAGCTATCTTGGTACCTACAAATGTGAGGATGGCCAAATGCCAGGGATGCTCTGAATAGGGGCCTTTCCTGAGAAAGCAGGTAGTGGCACACCAATGGATTTTACATTTCTCAGTGAAGAAACCCTGGTTTGTTCCTTCTAATTACCTATTGTTCTGTTGCCCTGAATTTCAGTAAGGTCTTTGCCTCAGGCCAACCCTTTAGAAAGCCTGAAGAAAGAGTTTTCAAATGGAAATGAATGGGCAACATCTGTGGCTCTTTGCTTAATTGCTTTGGAGAGGGATGTGTCTGAATCAGCCTCTTGGCCTGTGTGAGGCTATGGCTTAGATTCTCAGCACCTGATGGATCTAAAGAAAGATTTTATGTGCGCATCCAAAACCAAAATGGCCAAAAGAGCAGTCACTGTGGGTGAAGTATCTCGCATTCCTCTGTAAGGTTCCTGACTTCCATCAAGTGAGAATAGGAATCTTTGGGTCAAATGAGTTCTTCCAAGCCCTGCAGAGGCCAGCCCATAGCTGCTAGGGCTTTCTCATGACACCAATTGACATTAACAATCTAATCCCCAAGGTAGGTAGTCCTCAATTTGGAGAAGCAGAGCAGTATTAACGGCAGGCCTATTTGATCACTCCTGGTTCACAGGAAGGGTGTCCCGGCCACCCAGACTTTAGGCAAATGAGGGGCTGGGGAGCTTATTTTGGATACTGACTTGGGCTGCGCCCCTCATGTAAACCTCCAGCCAGAGTTTATGATGAGTGTCTATATGGCAGAACATGAGGGCCATGTGGGAGTGTTTTGATTTTATTTGTGGTCATTTGTGTGGCAGTTGGAAGAGATGACTGGGTCCACCTGGGCTTGAACTTGCTGTGATTCCCCTTAGAGACTGAGTTCTGGAACTGACCTCAGAGGAGTATTGCCATGAATTGTGTTGGGATTTAAGAGGCCATGCATGAGAGTCGCCCTAGGAAACTGAGATCTAGTTCGAGGGTGGCTTTCCACAGGACACTGGGAATCTCAGCCAGGATATTATATGCTTTTATTCTTAAAGACTTGGCAGCCATAATTAAGATTCAAAACACGCATGGCCTCCATCTCATGGGATTCTTGGAAGCAACTGTTAGGACAAAATGGTTGCCAAGGCAGTGAAATCATTCTGTTCCTGAAGGAAGTGACCTAACCTCACTTCCTTGGTGATGGAACTCTCTGAACTTGGGATCCAGGAAGCCACTTAAACAGTGCCAGTCCTAGTCCCAGTCTCAGTGTTTTCACTTTTTGGATTTCCCGAGGACAGAGTCATTCTTTCCTGCTAACTACTGATGTTAGGATGGCCAAATAACAGGAAAGCTCTGAAGAAGGGCCTTTCCAGAGAAAGAAGGTAGTGCCTCACTGCTGGCTCCTGACAACTTCAGAGAGGTGACCAAAGACACAAGATCTGAGACACACAGGCCATTTTGGGGGAACATTGTATGGCCCTCCAGTCACAGTACACTCCGGATAGTCACAGACCTACTTGTGGGAAGGAGGTGTCTTTGTGGGTGTGGGTGTGAGTTTGTGGTTTTCTCTCATGTTCTGAAAGCATCACGGGAGTTCCAGGGTTTTCAATCATTCGAAGCCAGCGAGTTCCCTTAGCCGGGCCAGCTTCCTCCTGGGGAGGTGGGGCTGTGTGTGCTGTGGGGGAGTTATCTAGAGGGCGTAGGGCCAGCTTAGCCTCCTCCAATGGCGGAGAGGCTGAGTCAGCTGCAGGGGAATAACTTAGAGGAGGTTGGTGGTTGGGGGATGAGGGCAGGGTATAAGGAGGGGGATGAGAGTCCAGTAGAGTCAAATCTTGTGACTCAGGGAGAACAGAGGGTGGTGGAGGAGGAGAAGCAGAGGGTTTGAGAGATCATGGGGGAAGCAGTACGAGCAGGGAAAGGGACAAGGAAAGGCTTCACACATGGAGGAGGAGACTTGCAGAGGTCCTGCAAAGTTAAGATACATGGCTGTTGATCAGGATGGCTATGTGTGCGCAGCTGAAAGACAATATCTCTGACTTTTTAAATTAGTGGGAAGAAGAAAGATGCTTCTAGGGGCAATCCGACTTGAAAGGTGAAACATTCTGAGGCACAGACAGTCTGGCAAGTCTGGAGTTTTACTGAAAAAGAAAGATTCTGAGCCCTTAAGCGAACTTTGGTCCAGTGATCAAGGGTCAGGGACAGAGACATTGAAGTGCTTTTTCCAAATATTGAAAGATACACAAACAGTGAATGCAACAACACACAACACAGACAAGACAAGACAATAAAGACAGGCAATGGACGTCCAAAACTGAGACCAGGACTGCATAGCAGGCAAAACCCTATGGGCTGGCAATACCGAATCTGAAACAAAAAATCACTGAGTCGAGGAGACAATTGTTCCTCGATTTCTCGAGTCCTCGGTGGCATCCCCCAATACCATTATTCATGCAGCAGAATGATTCCTAACCCAAATCGAACATGTTATCAACCCTAACCATATACTGTTACCTCAATCTAACTTTTCAGAAGAGCAGGGACAGAGTTAGTCTTACAATCCAGGAATGTAGGGGATCTTCCACCTGCTGAGAACCTCAAAGATCCATGCAAAAATGATCCCTGAAGAAGATGTAGGCAGCTGTGAAGGACCTGATTGAGCAAAAGTCATCTTCCATGGCGAACAACCTGGTCAGGATGAAGGGTTGTGTCTGAATCAGCCTCTCTATTCTTAATGTAGAGAAGATGGACCAAATGAGACCTGTGTGGAGAGTTGTTCCCAGGTCCCTATGGTTGATATACCATTCTAACTTGTGAATGTGTCACAGGAACCAGGGGCAGCCTCCATCTCATGGGACCCTTGGAAGCAACTGTTAAGACAAAATGGTTGCCAAGGCAGTGAACTCATTCTGTTCCTGAAGGAAGTGACCTCACCTCACTTCCTTTGTGATGGAACTCTCTGATCTTGGGATCCAGGAAGCCAGTTAAACAGTGCCAGTCCTAGTCCCAGTCCCAGTGTTCTCACTTTTTGGATTTCCCTAGGACAGGGTCATTCTTTCTTGCTAACTACTGATGTTAGGATGTCGAAATGGCAGAAAAGCTCTGAAGAGGGGCCTTTCCTGAGAAAGAAGGTAGTGCCTCACCGCTGACTCCTGACAACTTCAGAAAGTTGGCAAAAGACACAAGATCTGAGACAGGACAGGCTATTTTGGAGGAACATTGTTTGGCCCTCCAGTCAGAGGACACTCCGAATAGTCACAGACCTACTTGTCGGAAGGAGGTGCCTTTGTGGGTTTGGGTATGAGTTTGGGGTTTTGTCTCATGTTCTGAGAATAGGTAGGAAAGGCGGTTTGTTTGGTTTGGAGTGAACTATTTCTAGTAAGTCTTTTGACAATGTGAGTGTTTCTATGTCTGTAATTCACTGTCCGTGGTTGTAGACATTAGAAAAGATAATGCATCAGTGGATGTGTCCTGTCTATGAGAAATCTCCCCAGCATTCATTCTACCAAATTTAGGAATGGACTGCCGCTTGCCTTATGGATGGCCAACTCCTGCTATGTGTGCATCCAAAACCAAAATGGCTAAAAGAACAGTCATTGTGGATAGAGTCTCTTGACTTCCTCTGTAACGTTTCCTGATCTCAATTAAGTGAGAATAGAGATCCTTTGGGTCAAGTGAATTCTTTAAATCCTACAGAGGCTAGCTCATAGTTGCTTGGGTTTTCTCATGACATTAATTCACATAAAGAATCTAAAACGCACAGTCAGTAGGCCTCAAATTGGAGAAGCGGAGCAGTATTAATGGCAGGCCTATTTGATCACTCCTGGTTCACAGGAAGCATGTCCAGGCCACCATGACTTTAGGCAAATGAGGGGCACGGGAGCTTATTTTGTACACTGCCTTGGGCTGCACCCCTCAAGGAAACCTCCAGCCAGAGGTTATGATGAGTGTCTATATATAAGAAGATGAGGGCAATGTGGGAGTTTTTTGGTTTTAATTGTGGTCATTTTTGTGGTGGTAGGAAGAGATGACTGGGTCCACCTGGGCTTGAACTCTGGTGTGATTCCCCATAAAGACTGAGTTCTGGAATTGACCTCAAAGAAGTATTGCCATGAATTGTGTTGGCATATTAGGAGGCCACACATAAGATTGGCCCTTGGAAACTGAGATCTACGCCCAGAGTGGCTTTCCACAGAGCACTGGGAATCTCAGCCAGGATATCACATGATTTTATTGTGAAAGATTTGACAGCCATAGTTGAGAGTCAAAACACACATGGACTTCACATTGTAGACCTCAATGGGCCTGGGTTCATGTGAACTTTTGGCCACTCTTTGTGAAGCCTCTCCTGTGATAGTCCTCCAGAGCTTTCATTGAAATTAGCTTCCTCACCATTTGATGGTTGTTGAATTAATTGAAAAACTCAGTGCCTCCAACTTCATTCTTGAAATATGGCTCAATATATAACATGAACTTTTTGTAATTCCCATGACCAGGTGGCACTGGAGAACCATTGGATATCATGTTGCTGATCATGAGTGTACCAGACAGTGCCTTGATTGACTGGGTTTCACGAAAATTGTGAAGATCAGAGATGCCAATTAGTTGGACCCTGCTGAGTAGTGGGCCTAGAACAAAGGTGTACAGGTGTGAAATAAAACAGCTATGGTAGTTTCATGTGGATCTACCATTGGCTTCCAAATGACTTCGACTAACATTGTGCAGTCAGCAGACCCTTATATGTAAAGGCATCATGTTGTATGGATAGGTTTCAGGGCAATGTTCAGAATCAGGTTGCTTTGGTAAAGGGGGCAAGCTATGTTGAACAGAAGACTGGTTGGTGCATAATCCTACAGACCCTGTCCCACCACACGTGACAAAACTCCATCCAGCACTGTGTCCCAGTTGAACTCCTTGTATTTCGTGAAGCAATTACCGAACTCCCAGTGCATCAGGAAGAAAAACCACGAAAATTGGAGGATGACCAAATGGCTTCACAGTCCACACGAGGAGACATTTAGACACCAGTGGCCACAGTTGACCTACAAAGAGAGAATTCAGCACTGCTGCCTCATGTTCATTGGAAAATAAGATACCATGACCTCCAGGTCACATAGATGTAGACACAGCTTTGATGGTCTCACTACAAAGGAAGCTAAATCTCTTGACAACGTATATTTCAAGTGCCCAACCTCAGAGGCATTTTCTCCAGAAGTCTTTGGGCCAGCAGAGCTCCATGTTTGTGGAGTGTTTACCATGTCACTTACTTTTGGAAACTCCTCTTCCACCTCTAAGGTTGTGAACTCCGGAGCATATTCAATTCCAGATATGTATTCACAGATTTTCTAACTCATCTCCTCTAAATGTGGTATTTGGGGCGAAGGTAATATCAAGGCATTGTTCTGGATGAGAGTGGGAAGATTTTTGTGTAGCACATATTTGCATACACATTGGATTCATTTTCCAATTTTCCATTCGAAATACTCAATCCCTGATACTATCCCATACCCTACTAGACTCTGACTACTAATCCTAACATGATGGAGAAAAATAACCCAAACAGAATAGAAATACAAGCAAATCAAAGAGTCGTGTTGTATAGTTGAACTTGCCTTTTCTATTATATAGCGTAGGAGTTATAAATCTAGTCAATTTTTTGTTGAAAGAGTTCTCCATGTGTTTTTACACTTATTAAATATGTGAATTCCTGTCTCCCCCATTTCTCTGTATCCTATTCAGTACATGTATTTTTAAATGCACATATAGAATCATACCTTGTATCACACGTATTTTCTTGTGAGGTGGCTGACTTGGCAGATACAAATTGTGAGAAGAGATCACTCCTCCTAAATGCTGTTGGAACTGAAAATTCAACCTATGGGTGGGCTTCCTAGTTGAACAACTTATACATAAATCCATGTTCAGTAAAATGAATGAATACTTTTGGATAGTGGATGATATATATTTCACGATTAATTTCGATTGGCATATATATTGCTAGTTTTTAATGTCTGTGTGTGTGTGTGTGTGTGTGTGTGTGTATACACACACACTGTCCAGATTTTACTAAATATGAAATATATGTGTCTTTTGGCCACTCTTTTGGAAGCCTTACCTGTGAGAGTTCTGTAGAGCTTTCATTGAAATGAGCTTCCTCAACATTTAATGGTTCCTGAATGAATTGTAACCCACAGTGCCTCCAACGTCATCTTTGAAAAATGGCTCAGTAAATACCATAAAATGTTTGAAATTCCCATGACCAGGTGTCACTGGAGAACCTTTGGAAGTCTTCTTGCTGATCATGAGTGTACCAGACAGTGCCTTGTTTGACTTGTTTTCTTACAAATTGTGTAGAACAAAGATGCCAGTAAGTTGTAGCCTGCTGAGAAGTGGGCCCAGAGCTGTGGTGAGCAGGTGTATGATAAAACATCTGTGGTGGGGCCATGTGGTTCTGCCATTGACTTCCAAATGGATTTTGGCTGACATGGTGCAGCCAGCAGACCCTTATATGTAAAGGCATCTTGTTATATGGAGAGGTTTTAGGGCAATGATCAGAATCAGTTTGTTATGGACAAGGGGCCAAGCTATGTGGGATAGAAGGCTGGTTGGTGAATTCGTCTGCAGACCCTGACCCTCTACACAGGACATAACTCCCTCCAGCACTGTTTCCCAGTTGAACTCCTTGTATTTCATGAAGCAAATACCAAAATACCAGTGCAGAAACAAGAAACATCACGAAAATTGTAGGAGGAACAATTGGCTTCACAGTCAAGAAAGGGAGACACCTAGCCCCCAGTGTCCACAGTTTACCTACAAAGAGAGAATACAGCACTGCTGCCTCATGTTCTTTGGATAATAAGAAACCAAGTCATCCAGGTCACATAAATGCAGACCCATCTTTGATGGTATCACTACAAAGGAAGCTAAAGCTCCTGACAACAACATATATTTCAAGTGCCGAACCTCAGGGGCAGTATCTCAAGAAGTCTTTAGGCCAACAAAGTTCCACGATTGTGGAGTGTTCATCCTGTCCCGTACTTTTGAAAACTCCTCTACAACCCCCAAGGTTGTGATCTCGTGAGCATTTTCTATTCCAGATATGTATTCACCGATTTACTAATTCTTCTCCTCTAACTGTGTCTTACTTGGGGTGAAGGTAATGTCAAGGCATTGTTCTGAATGAGAATGGGTAGATTTTTTGTAGCACATATTTGCATACACAATGGATTCATTTTCCTATTTTCCATTTGAATTACTGAAATCTGACACCAACCCATACCCTACTAGAGTCTGCCCACTAATCCTAATATGATGGAGAAAAATAACCCAAGCAGAATAGAAATACAAGCAGTTCAGAGGAGGCATGGTGTATTGTTGGACTTGCCTTTTGCATGATAAAGTGTAGGTGTTATAAATCTGGTAAATTTTTAATTGAAATATTTCTCCATGTGTTTTGAAAGGTATCAAATATGTGAATTCCTGTCTCCCTTTATCTGTTGCCTATTTCGCACATGTATTTTTATATGCACATATAGAATCCTACCTGGTACCACACGTACATTCTTGTGAGGTGGCTGACGTGGCAGATACAAATTGTGAGAAGAGATCACTCCTCCTAAACGCTGTTGGAACTGAGAAGTCAACCTATGGGTGAGCTTCCTAGTTGAACAACATTGTACATAAATCCATGTTCAGTAAAATAAATATTTTTGGATCTGTGTATGATATGTATTTCATGATGAATTTCGATTGTCATATATATTGCTGCTTTTTAATATCTCTGTGTGTGTTTTGTGAAAAATCTACACTCTCTAGATTTTTCAAAATATGAAATATATGTCTCTTATTATACACTCCCTAAATTCATTCATGTTCATGTATGTGGTTTTATAATCAAATTTTCACAAGATTATTTTCAGAAATATTCATACACCTCAAGTACATATTTTTTTTCTAGTACTGAACACTCACTTCAGTGAAAGGTGCATACAAATCCTTATAGTTCTAAAGTAACTGACCCAGTTTAACATCAATGCAAGTAGATTCCTATGGGAAATGTTGTGTATTTTAATGTTCATTTTTATTCAACACTGGTACATTACTATTCCTTCAATTTATGGACAACTTAGAAAATACATTTCATCCACATTTCACAAATTTAAAGGCATTTGGTACACTTTCAATCACTTCCTGCTTCAGATCACACGTATTCCTCCTTTTTTTTTGACTGGTCTTTTCATGATACTTCTTCCTAACGCATTATATTTGATTTCCGTAATTATTTTGAAGCAAAACTCACACACTCTTTATGATAAACCATAACACTAATATTACCATTAGATGTATAATTGGTTGGAATGAATGATTGTATATCAATATAAGATTTCCTGTATATTTTCAGATATCAATTTTTTCCAATTTCTAAAGTTGAAACCAGTTTTATTATTTATTCACAGTATGGACTATTCATCCATTATCTCTAAATTCATAGACACAGGGTACAACTTTTTTATTCCAAATACTAATTTATGAGTTTTCAGAATATAGCTCCCTTTAATGGTGGGAGAAATACTCATGTCACCAGATCTACATATATATTTTATCATAGTAATATTCTGGATAAAAAATTCAAAGGTCACACTTATGTTTGTACCAACGCCTAAATTGAATGTGAGTAAGAATTACTAAAAACATCCATGTCCAGGATGCCTAAGGCTCTCAAATGTCAATCCTATTGGTGAGGAGATATTTGTTTCATGCTAAGATTATATATTCAACCTCAACCCTGTTGAAAATGTCTAATCCTCTCACTCACTTTATACTTTGCCTTATTTCTTAATGTCACTATTGATATCTATTTTCCTACATATTTTGCCCAGTTCATCATAGTGACTGATTCTTCACATTTGCTGACATTTACATTCATTCTCTAACAAAAACCCTATTACTAAAAAAGTCTTGGTCCAACTCCTAGACTCACTCTTCTTCCAAAACTTACTATCTTCCTAATCCTCCCGACTACCACTTCTTGACTGGATGTTCTCTTCTACATTCAATCATCTGAGGTATAGTGTTTTATTCCATTCTATATCAATTTATCTCAGACCTCAGTGCAGAATGTAATTCAAAGCTAAGTATCCCAATCAAGGGCCCAATACCTCTCAGCGCTTCAAATCTTACCTAGATTTCTGTTTTCATACTTATATTCACCTATATATTCTTATAAATATTGCAGGTTTCCAATACCATTATTCATCCAGCAGAATGATTCCTAATACAAATTGAACATGTTATTAATCCTAACTATACACAATTCCCTCAATCTCACTTTACAGAAGAGCAGGGACAGAGTTGATCTTACAATACAGGAATGTAGGGGACCTTCCAACTGCTGAGAACATCAAAGGTCCATGCAAAAATGATTCCTGGAGAAGATGTAGGCAGCAATAAAAGACCTGAGAGAGCAAAAGTATTCTTCCATGGCAAACAACCCAGTCAGGATGAAAGGATGTGTCTGAATCATCCTCTCTCTTCTTAATGTAGGGAAGATTGACCAAACTAGGCCTGTGCAGACAGGTGTTCCCAGTTGCCTATGGTTTTTAAACCATTCTAACTTGTGAAAGTGTCACAGGAAGATGGGGCATCCTCCATCTTATGAGACCCTAGGAAGCAAATGTTCGGAAAAAGTGGTTGCCAAGGCAGTGACGTCATTCAGTTCCTGAAGGAAGTAACGTCACTTCACATCGTTTTTGATGGAACTCTCCGAATTTGGGTTCCAGGAAGCCAGGCACCCAGACCCAGTCCCAGCCCCAGTCCCAGTGATCCCAATTGTTTGGATTTACCAAGGACAGAATCAGTCTTTCGTGGTACCTACTTATGTGAGGATGGACAAATGTCAGGAAAGTTCTGAAGGGGGGCCCTTTCGGAGAAAGCATGTAGAGGCTCACTGCTGGCTCCTGACAACTTCACAGAGTTGTCCAAGGAGACCAGATCTGAGACAGGACAGGCCATTTCTGGGGAACATAGTATGGTGCTCCAGTTAGAGGACACTCTGGATAGCTCCAAACGAACATGGGGAAGGAGGTGCCTTTGTGGGTGTGGGTGTGGGTTAGTGGTTTTTTCTCATGTCCTGAGAATAGTTAGAAAAGGTGGTTTGTTTGGTTTCTAGTGAACTGTTTCTAGTTAGTCCTTTGAAAAGGTGAGTGTTTCTATGTCTGTGTATCCCAGTGTGTCCGTAGTTGTAGACATTAAAAAAGAGAATGTCTCAGTGGGTGTGTCCTGTCAAGGAGAAAACTTCCCAACATTCATCCTGCCCAATTCATGAATGGACATTGGCTTGCCTTATCACTGGGAAACACCTACTATCTTCCTACGTTCCTGTATTCTTCCTGAATTCTGGCCACTCTCCAGAATAGGCTCATGGTTTTGTGTCCAAGATATGGACCCCTTCCAAGCTCTGTGACATGGCCATGTTTTGGATACCTGAAGGGAATGGCAAGCATCTCAGAAAACTCAGATATCAATGTGACCAGTAAAGTCTCAGTGGAGAAACCCTGCTTTGGTCCTTTTGATTACCTATTGTTATGTTGCCCTGAATATCAGGAAAGTCTTTGCCTCAGGCCACCCCTTTGTGAAGCCAGAAGAAAACAGTTTTCACATGGAAATGAATGGGAATTACCTTTGTGTTTTACAATAATACCTTCAGAGTTTAGGCTCTCATAAACTTAAAAATACATTTAGATTGTATCTCAGTGTAGAAAGTATGATGGAACTGTAAATATCTTATTGAAAAGAAGTCCAATTATAGAACACAAATGACAGACATAAATCTCCAACATGTTTTACTTTTAAGCCTAGAATTACTATACAACCTTAGAACACCAGCTTGATACAATGCTCTTTTGAAGCTTCTACCTTACAGACTTGTATACCTGGAAGATATGAACACATTAACACCACAATTACATTGATGTTTTTGTATTAAGCAAGTTTAGCTTTTTAAAGAAATAACATGGCACAATTTTGTAAAAACAGTACTAGTTTAACCAGCTGTTTAATTTTTTAAGATTACTTGCTCAAAACTTACACATATAACCAACTTACACAAAACTTTTTTATTATTAAACCTTTTAATTACTTAATCATATAGACTCTCTTATCCAGAAACACATTTTCCCTCTATTAAATCTATATCTAGAACCTTTTAGTTTCTCTTTTCCATTTGTTAACCTCTTTCTGTTCACATTTTGAAACAATACATGTAAATTTCTGAATTTAAGCAGATTATTTTATAGACATCAACATTATACTAGGGCGTTTTTGAACACCTAGAAAACTTATAGGCCTATTTTTAAAGACATCTTTATTTTTATCTTTTTACCCAATTTGAATTGAACCATTTGAATCACGTGAATCAAAGATATTTGAATCCATTTTTAAATTTCTCATGAGCGCTCCTCATCTATCAATTGTCATATCACTGCATTATATATTGACTTACACACATACAGGCATACCGACATACAACACATAACACAAATGTAACACATAACACAATAGTAAAGGCCTTGTAGCTTTTTCAGGTGAAATCTCCATTGCAATGTTTAAAAACTCCAGAGTTGATCAAAAATAGATCTGATCCGAAAACATTTACCGATCTGCAGGATAAAGATTATGAGCTCAAAAAAAGAAAAAAAAATACAGAATCTAAGAAAAAGCAAGAGTCCTAAAAAAGATGACTATTCAGTAATTAGTAAATACCATATAATGTACTTATTCGTTGAGTCTAGTTTGAGTTCAGGTAAACATAAACTTTTACTCCTTTTTATCTGTCTCTTCCTGATTGCATATCAACTTAAGTCCTGACTGAGGTCTCGAAAACTGGAAAGACGCGAATTTTGAGCAGAAACCTCATGCCTAAGGCATTATAGCTATGTCATAATTTCCAGGTTTGAATGTTGAAAATTATGATGCAAGTTCAAGATGTAATTCTCAAAATTTTATATCTTTAGATTTTTCTACACTAGAAAAATTTGCTCACACAAAACTGAAAATTGGATCATTTTTTGATAATATAAATGGCACCATCACAAAAAAGTTTCTATAAGATAATAACCCACTTTCTTTGTTCTGAAATTTCAAAAGTGGTATTAAGTTACATTAAATTGGCTGAAAAATTTTTTAAAAAACCACACACTGCCATGGGTATCCGAAATTAAGCTTTAAATATTTCCAAGATTGTTGCTAATTAATGCCATTTCAATAAACCAGATGAACCTTTTAATTTAGCACCATTTTTTTTAAATCTTTCACACTGAGGGGAACAGATACCATATCATAATTTATTTTCTTTGCCCAAGTTAATGCACTGGTATATCTAGTGGAATTTTCTCAGGCTACCTAGTTAAAAATTTAAACTCTTTAATATTTTTTTTAATCCTAAGTATTTAAGGTTTCTAGCATGAACTATCTGAAATCAAACTAAACAATTGTTTAAACCCAACTTTATACTGTAAGATAGTGCAATGCTTTAGAAACCCATTTAGATACCAGATTGTTACAATAATAAATCATCTTTTAGATACACATTCAGCCAAGATCATCCCCAAGAAACAATCTATAATATCAACATATTACTGCATTCATTCTCCCTTTTGTTAAGCAAACAGAGGTGGAGTAATCCTTAAAGTGCAGGTAAGGAATAAGGGAGTTCCCCACAGCAAAATGGCTCGGGCAGCTGCTGGGAGTCCCTTAGCCTCACTTTTTACTTACAGGATTAGTTCCTCTGGTTTGGTTTGACCCCAGGCACCAGGCATATTCTATATCTCCCAACTTTTCAGTAGTCAGCTCCCAAATAGTTCATTTTCTGCTTGCAGTTTTTTGAGTTCTAGGCTTCCCCAAGAGGGCAGAGTGGGGACTCCTTTAAAGTCCACTCTGGGGTGTCAAAATTTATGACTGAAGGTTTGGATCCCATCCCCAAATCCAATTAATGCCAATTTAATAATGAGGACAGGGTTTTGAGAAAAGTTTATGCGAGATATCAAAGTTCTTAGACCCCAGGCATTTCCCTCTGCAGTTGGCGTGCTCAACCCAACTATGGAAAGAAAAGAAAACAATGCTTCCCTAATCTCGCTTAACCAAGGGGAGTAAAGTACATCAAAGTTCTTTAAAACACAGCTAAGAGAGGTGTAAAAGGTGAGAACAGAAAAGCTGGCGGTTCTATTGACTTTTGCTCCCTCACAGGAGAAGCATTAGGTTAAAATTTAGCTAAAGTTACTTCCACACATCTAAGGCAGGTTGGAACACGGGACTCTGCATCGGTCCACACAATGCCATCACATTTAACAGAAACACAGACAAAAAGACACACAAAGACCATCATGCAGCTCCCGTTTGTTCACAACCCTAAGATCTTCAAACTTGTGACTCAGTGAGAATGGAGGGAAGAGGGGGAGGTGCAGTAGTTTTGAGTGATAGGATCGTGGGCAAAGGGGTCAGGTTGGAGCCAGGGACCAGAAAAGGCTTCAAGGACAGAGGCATGAAATGGCTTTGGCCCGTAATGAGAGATACTCAAACAGAGACAACGACAATACAAACGTGACACAAACACGGACACACAGTTAACGTTTAACACGAGTTCAGAAGGAGAGATTAGAACCTAGTAACTGGCAAAACCTGATGGGTTAGACCACAAAGACAGACAGTGAATTCAACCTGAGAGACATAAGTAGCCAGCAAGACCTGTCAGGTTGGCAGCAGAGTCACCTAATTAGGACACATCCGTCCCTCCCCGAATCGTCCAAGGAGTCCCTTGCAAGGACGTGGTCTGTGGCTTCAAGACACGTCTGTCCACCACCGCCAGTGGAACTTACGCTCTCTGCTGGCAGCCACTCTGCCAACAAAAACCGAAAACCGAAAAACCAAACCTGGTAGGGAAGATGGCCGCTGCGTATGGGGGTTGCTGAAATGCTGAGTGTGGTGCTCAGTGCAGCGGCTTTAATTGAGATTTCGTGCAGTTGGTTAGAGCTCCTTTTACCGTTAATCTGTAGTAGACCACTTGCCAAGCAGCAGGAAGAACAAAGAGATGGAAAAAGAGACGCTTGGCTGCTCAAAGCCATGGGCGCTTTGCGCGCATCTGCTTCCTCTTTCGCTTCGCTCCAGGCAGAGAACCTGAATGTGTAATCAGCAGTTTATTGTAAGTACCTGATGCAAAGAAAGCTCAGTTACTTCCGCCCCCTTTTTAAAAATATTTTTATATACAGGGAGAGTTTATGGACTGGGATTGTTCGCTGGGCTGTGGTTTCTGTGCCGAAAATCCGCTCCTCAGGAGCCACCATTTGCTTTCTGCTGGCTGTCTTGATGACTCTGTCTAAATTGTCTGGCTGCCGCATCTAGAGGTTGGAGCTGGGCTAAGGGCCGAGTCCTGTCCTCTGAAGGCTGGACCGTGGCCTCGAGCGCCTAGGTCGCCTGTTCGCCGCTGCACCTTCGGGCAGAGCCTGTCTCTGGGGTCATTCTGCATTCCCCTGCTAAGGGACCTGTGCTCTGGAGGAGGGGTCCGGAGAGCCATGGTGGCAGCTGCTTGGGCCCCAGGGGATGGGCACCGGGCTGAGGAGCAATGGAGGCCGCGGTGGTTCCGCTATAGTCACAGTCGAGCGCAGCACCCATGAGCGCGGCTAACGTGAGCATGGTCCAGAGGCAGAGGCAATGGCGGCAAGGATTCATTTCTAGAAATCTGGACTGGAAACAGAAGCAGTAGTGTTACAATCCCAAGAACTTGCTTATGCCAGGAAGCTGTAAGGGTAACATGAATATCATTGAGGAGATCTAACATGGTGGCAGGTGCAGAGAGATCAAGTCTCTGACATCTTCAAATGTGCGGGCATAGGGAGCCATAAACTGTCTAAATGCTGTTTGCTCAGGATCACTAGGCAATGCTCAGCTGATGTGGATCTGGGGCGTACAATCTGGGCCCCTCAGAACACACACACCGAGTCCGGATATGCTGCATTCAACCTCCAGTTCGCCTGCTTCTCATGACTCAGCACTAAAGATCCCGCTGAAATAATTGGTCGGCCCTTCTGAATTTACAGAGGTAAAAGCCAACTGAGCCATCATAGGCGGTGGCCAAAGGACTGAAATGGGGCTTGGGAAAGTCAGTAAGGACTCACCCGTTGCATTGGTCACCCGGCAAAGGGAAAGAACGGTCACCATTTGCACGAGATACCACCATGGCAGAGAACTGACATCACGAGTGGAGGAGATATCTTCATTGAAACCTTTGTGACAGGTGTTTAATCCCCTAGCCATCTCTCTCCACACAGTGGAGAAACCTTAAGAGCCCCTCCCAGCTCTTTCATAAGGGCCCCTCCTAGCTCTCCTGTGAGCTCCATAGCCAGACCGAGGGAATCAGGAGTGGCATTGGACTTGCGTTCAGGAGCTCTCGGCTACCGCTCCCACCAGTGCAGACAACTGAGGTCTCTTGCACCAGCTACCAGGGGCGTGGCTCCTGGAGGGCAAGCAAATTTGCTGAGGGTTCTCAGCCCCAAGCTCTACAAACTCAGGGGCTGAGGGAGGCAAACAGGAAGAGTGTGCCCAGGTATTCATGAAAACAGGGCTCCCAGGAGCAGCAGAACTGGCGTGTAGCCAGTATTGTGGTGAGCGGGGCCTGGTTTGAGGAAACACAAGAGAAGGCCCTAGGCACTCAGGATTGGAGACCCACCCAGTCTGGGACTTAGAGCTGCTGCACAGTTAATGGTTCCCACCTTTGAGAGGAGAAGCTTGGCCCAGTGGGCACAGCACCACCTACTTTAAGAGAAGTTAATCGAAATCTATGACTGCATTTATGTTTTTTTTTCTTTTTCTTTCATTTTTATTTTTTGTTGGTGTAGTTGTTCTTTAACTTATTTTATGTTTTCAATTTTTTTATTTTATTATTAGTAGTATTATTTCTTTAAATTTTAATTTTCTTTTATTATTATCATTATTATTTTTTTTAATTTCTTCCTTTCTTTATTTTCAATTTTTTTTCTTTTTGTTATTTCTGTAGGTGTTATAAGTACCACCTGGTATGGTCCTTTCCAGTGGGGTTCCAGGGATGACACCTGATGTCATCTTACCTAGACAAAGTCTCTTACTTGATATCGATGTGGAGTCCCCTTGTCCCCAGGTTGGTAGGCAGTGGCCAGCCGTTTTCACAGGTATCCCTGAGTTCTTTCAAGAGCTTTAAATCTGTCAAGCAAGGGGTGTGAAAGGGATCGTTAGGTCTTAGAGTTGGGGTTACGTCCCTTCCTGGAGGAGGGTCACCATAGAGAATTTCATAGGGGTTGAGGTTACACAAAAAACAGAGTGAGTATTTCCTTCATGAAACAGTGCATAAGGCAGTAGCATAGTACAATCTCTTATTCCGGTCTCTAAGCTTAATTTTTTAAGGTCTGTTTAATGGTTATATTCATTCTTTCCACCTGTCCTAAACTCTGGGGTATATAAGCACAATGTAACTTCCAATTAATCCCCAGGGTCCTGGCTAACCCCTTACTTATCTGGCCCACGAACGCTGGTCCAGTATCAGATCCTTTTAACTTAGGCAGGCCATATCTTGGAAAAATATCTTCTAGGATCTTCTTGACCAAAATTTGCGCTATTTCTTTTCTTTTCTTTTTTCTTTTATTTTGAGGGGAAGGCTTCAATCCATCCTTAAAATGTACCTACAAAGACTAGGAGATATTTAAGTCTATACCTTGCTTGCTTAATTTAAGTAAAGTTCACTTCCCAGGATTGTCCTGGTTTGGTACCTCGTAGGTGCTTTCCTGCAGGAAGCTTGGAAGGGTAAGCATTAACTAATTGATGGACCCGACAGGCTTTTGTTACCCATTCAGTTATTTCCTTCACTGTGAGTCAGTTAGTGGAAAACTCTGTTCTTGATCCTTCAGGAATGCCTGCAGATTCTTTGAACCATGGTGAGTGAGTTGATGTACATTTTCTACTGACATAGTTAGAGCCGTGACTCTTGGAATTTCTACTGAAGGATTTAGAAATTCCACTTGGGGGCCTTCAGGGTTAAAAGTTATTTTGGCCCAGAGCTTGGTGAGCAGATCTCTGCCCATCAATGGGGCCAGGCATTCTGGGATTACTAGGGAGAAATGATGGATTTTTCCTTTCCCCAAGTCAATGGTCCTCTTAGTTGTCCAAGTCCGATATTTACTGCCATTAGTTTTTTGAACTAGAGACCTTTTATTAGATAGAGCGCCTATTGTGGCTTTAAGGGCTGAGTATATTGCCCCTGTATCCAGTTTACTGGGGTCTCCTCCACTTCAAAAGTTTCCCTGAGCTCGGGAAAGAGATATGAGACCCGACTTTCTTAGTCATCCTCCAGAGTCAGAATGGCTGGCTGGCCTGGCTGTCACTTTCTAAGGCAATTTTGACCCAGTGTCCTTTTTCTTTAGAGTAGGCACATTGATCTGAGGCCAGGGGTGGCCTCTGTCGTGGGCCAACTTATCCCTTCTTGTCTCCCTGTTTCTTAATTTCTGGCCTATTTGTTGTTGTGACCAGGACCTTAGTCAACACCTTAGTCTGCCTTTTGCTTCATTAACCTCACTTTGCTCCCTTCTCTTCCTCAGTTTCTCTCTTATAGTATATCTTCTCAGATTCTCTGACGAAATCTCTCAAAGTGATATCTTGTAATCAATCTAAGCTTTGTAAATTTGTTTTAATATCGATTGCAGTTTGCCCATCATGACAGATGCCTTCTGATTCTCTGCCTGAGGATCGAAAGGAATATATGTCCTATATGACTCCATAATTCTCTCTAGAAACATAGAGGGAGATTCATCTGGCCCTTGAATAATCTCTCTTACCTTGGCCAAATTAGTTGGTCACTAGCGGGTGTTTGGAGACCCAGTATTAGAGCCCAGCTATAAGTGGACAGAAGCTCCCTACTTTCAAAGGTGTTGGGGTCACAGTTGGGTCGGTTAAAGGGAAATCCGGCTTTGATTATGTTGGGTAGTTGTGTCGGATGAACATCTGGTCCGAGGATATTTTTTTCTAGGTTCCTGGAGGATTCCCTTTTGTTCCTCTGTCTTGAAGAGAGTTCCTAGGAGTTGTTGGCAGTCTTCTGAAGTAGGCTGTTGTGAAAACATTAATGACTCAACCACACCTGAGAGCTGTGTTGGGTACTCGGAAAAGGGGGATTGTAATTTTTTAAGTTATATAGGTCTGGAGAGAGGCCAATACTGGTAGGCTTGCATTTTTCCCCCATGGACATCAATAACCATTGGCCTCTAGGGAAGGAGGGGGAGCATCCCGAGAGTTCCAGGGTTTTCAATCTTTTGCCACCAGCGCATTCCTTTAGCTGGGCCAGCTTCCTCCATGGGAGAAGGTGCTGTGTGTGCCACAGGGAAATTATCTGGAGGGCGCTGGGCCGGCTTAGCTTCCTGCAATGGACGAGAGGCTGAGTCAGCAGCAGGGGAATCACTTAGAGTGTGTTGGGGGCTGGGGAACCAGGGCAGGGGATAAGGAGGGGGAGGAGAGTCCAGTAGAGTCAAATCTGGTGACTCAGGGAGAACAGAGGGTGGAGGAGAAGAAGAAGAAGAGTGTTTGAGAGTTGCTGGGGGAAGAAGTTGGAGCAGGGGCAGCGGCAAGGATAGGCTTCACCAATGGAGGAGGAGCTTTGCAGAGGTCCTGCTGAGTTAAGATACATGGCTGTTGATCCAGATGGCTATGTGGCCCTGGCTAAAAGCCAATATCTCTGACTTTTTAAATTAGTGGGAAGTAGAAAGATCCTTCTAGGGGCCATTCAACTCCAAATGTTGGCCATTCTGAGGTACAGAGAATCTGCAACATCCGGCACTTTACTGAAAAAGAAAGATTCTGAGCCCTTAAGCGGACTTCGGTGCAGTGATCAAGGGTCAGGGAAAAAGGCATTGAAGTGCGCTGTCCCATAATGAAAGATACACAAACAGTGAAAGCAACGACACATGACACAGACAAGACAAGACAATAAAGACAGGCAATGGACGTCCAACACTGAGACCAGGACTGAGTTGCCAGCAAAACCCGATGGGCTGGCAATACGGAATCCGAATCAAAATATCACTGAGTCGAGGAGACTATTGTTCCTCAATTTCCGGAGTCCTCTGTGGTGTCCTCCAGAGACATGGCTTGAGTTCTGTAACACCACTGTCAGGCATCGTCAGAGAGAGCTCACACTCTTCATTGACAGTCAATTTGCCAAGCCCTAACCTGAAACTTGAAACCAGAAAGAGGCGCCTTACTTACCTGAGAGGGGTCCTTTGGGATCTCTCGTCCACAACTGCTCGATCTAGGTGGAACCTCCATATGTAAAGGTCGGGCTAGCGTCAGAAGAAGGGACAACCAAGAGACTTTATCATGCAACAGCAAAGGATTTACTGGGGGTCCAGCATGTTTGAGCTCAGAACTCACTTGAACAGAGCAGAGAGCCCTGAGAACAGCTTAAGTAGAGCTTATATACTTTCCTTGGAGAGGGCAGAGAGGGAAGTTCATTGATGAGTCTGGGCGACTGGGCGGTTTGCGTGAAACCAGGTGAGGGAGTACATTCTGCAGTTTGGCAGTAGGGAACGGCACATTCTGGGAACAAGATTAGCAAATATTCTCAAAATTTCAAAAGTGTTTTGTTAAGCATACAGAAAAACAGGAAGTGACAAGTACCTATTTTATTAAGCTTTCACTACTGACTATCCCTTTTTTACTGGATGTTCTCTTCTACATTCAATCATCCAAGGTACAAGGTCCTATGCCCCTGTATATGGATTTATCTGAGACAACTTTGCAGAAAGTAATTCAAAGATATGGATATCAATCAGGGGCCCAATGCCCTTCTGGGCTTCAAATCTTATTTACATTTCTGTTTTCATACATATATTTCACCTATGTTTTATATATATATATATATATATATATATATATATATATATCATAGTATATATATTTCATCCACGATTTCACAAATTTACAGGCATTTGTTTCACGTTCAATCAATTCCTTCTTCAGAACACATGTATTCCTCCAGGTCTCTTGACTGGTCTTTTCATGAGACTTCTTGCCAAACACATTATTATTGATTTCCATAATCACTTTTGAAGCAAAACTCACACACTGTTCATGATAAACCATAACCCTAATATTACCATTAAATGTGGAACTGGTTGGAATGAATGATTGTATATCAATATAAGATTTTCTGTATATTTTCAGTATCGATTCAAAAAATTATTTAAAATTGGAACCAGTTATATTATTTATTCTCAGTATGGTCTATTCATGCATTATCTCTATATCCAAAGACACAGCGTACACCTATTGTACCCCCAATACTAATTTATACGTGTTCAAAATATTGCTCAAAGAAATGGTGGAAGAAATACTCATGTCACCTGATCTCCTTATACATTTTATCACAGTAATATTCTGGACACAAAAAGCAAAGTTTACACTTATGATTGTACCAGAGCTTTCATTGAAATGAGCTTCCTCACCATTTAATGGTTCCTGAATGAAATGTAAGCCACAATGGCTCCAACTTCAACCTTGTAAAATGGATAGATGAATACCATGAAATTTTTGAAATTCGCATGACGAGGTGGCAATGAAGAACATTTGGATGTCCTGTTGCTGATCATTATTATACCAGACAGTGCCTTCATTGATGGGTATAATGAAAATGGTGTAGAACTGAGATGCCGGTTAGTTGAAAACTGCAGAGTAGTTGGCCCAGAGCAGTGATGTGCAGGTGTGTGATAAAATATTTGTGGTGGTGCCATGTGGATCTGCCATTGACTTCCAAATGGCTTTTAGCTGATATGGTGCACCAAGCAGACCCTTATATGTAAAGGCGTCTTGTTATATGGAGAGGTTTCAGGGCAATGTTTAGAATCAGTTTGCTATCGTCAAGGGGGCAAGCATATGGGATAGAAGCATGGTTGGTGCGTTCTCCTGCAGACTCTGAACCACCACATGTCACAAAACTCCCTCCAACACTGTGTCCCAGTTGAACTCCTTGTATTTCTTGAAGCAAATACCAATCTCCCAGTGCAGCAGCAAGAAACACCACGAAAATTGGAGGATGACCAAATGTCTTCACAGTCCACATGGGAGACACTTCGGCCCAGTGGCCTCAGTTTACCTACAAAGAGAAAATTCAGCACCGCTGCCTCATGATCATTGGAAAATAAGAAACCATGTTCTCCAGGTAACATAGATGCAGACCCAGCTTTGATGGTTTCATGACAAATGAAGGTAAAGCTCCTGACAACAACATATATTTCAAGTGCCACACCTCAGAGGCAGTTTCTCCAGAATTCTTTTGGCCAGCAGAGCTCCATGGTTGTGTAGTGTTTACACTGTCCCGTACTTTTGGAAACTCCTCTACCAGCTCCCAGGTTGGGAACTCCTGAGCATTTTCCATTCCAGATTTGTATTCGCAGATTTTCAAACTCTTCCCCTCTAATTGTGTCTCACTGGGCCAAAGGTAATGTCAAGGCATTGTTCTGGATGAGAGTTGGAAGTTTATTGTGTAGCACATATTTGCATACACATTAGATTCATTATCCTATTTACCATTTGAAATACTGAATCCCTGACACTAACCCATACCCTAATAGACTCTGACTACTTATCCTAAAATGATGGAGAAAAAGAAACCTAACAGGATAGAAATACAGGCCTTTCATAGGAGGCATGGTGTATACTTGGATTTTCCTTCTGCTTTATCAAGGGTATGTGTTATCATTCTTGTCAACCTTTCATTGGAATATTTCTCCATGAGTTTTTAAAGTTAACACATATGTAAATTCCTGTCTCCTTTTCTGTGTAGCCTATTCAGAACATGTATATTTTTATGCATATATAGACTTCTACCTGGTATCACACGTACATTCTTGTGAGCAAACTGACTTTGGAATTTACAAATTATGAGAATACATCACTGCCCCTAAATACTGATGGAACTGAAAATTCAACCTATGGGTGAGCTTCCTAGTGAACAACATTAAACATAAATCCATGTTCAGTAAAATTAATATTTTTAGGTATGTGGATGATATATATTTCATGATAAATTTCGATTGGCATATATATTGCTACATTTTAATGTGTGTGTGTGTGTGTGTGTGTGTGTGTGTGTGTATATATATATATATATATATATATATATATATATATATATACTCTCCAGATTTTCCAAAATATGAAATATATGTGTCTTATTATACACTCCGTAAATTCATTCTAGTTCGTGTATGTGGATTTATAATCAACATTTAACATTTCACAAGATTATTCTCAGAAATATTCAACCACCTGAAATACATATTTGTTTCCTAGTACTGAAAACTAACTTCAGTGAATGGTCCTTATATATCCTAATATTTCTATAGTAACTGACCAGGATTAACATCAATGCAGTTAGATTCCTATGGGACATGATATGTATTTTGAAGTTTGTTTTTATTCAACACTGGTACATTACTTTTTCTTCAGTTTATGGACATCATAGGATATATCCTTTCATCCACAAGTTCACAAATTTATAGGCATTTGGTTCACTTTCAATCACTTCCTCTTTCAGAAAACATGTATTCCTTTATGATTATTTAGTGGTCTTTTCACTAGACTTCTTTCTAAACATATTATTTTCGATTCTTTAATCATTTTTGAAGCAAAACTCACACACACTTCATGATAAACCGTAACCCTAATGTTACCATTAGAACTACACAAAGTACACCTATTTGTACTCCCAATACTAATTGATACATGTTCAAAATATTGCTCCCAGAAATGGTGGAAGAAATACTCATGTCACCTGATCTACATATACATTTTATCACAGTGATATTCTGGACACAAAATGCAAAGATCATACTGATGATTGTAACAAAGCCTAAATGGAAAGTGAGCATGAATTACTAAAAACATCTATGTCCAGGTTACTTAATGCTCTCAAATGTCAATCCTATTGGTGACTACATGTTTGTTTCTTCCTTAGATTATATATTCAACCTCAACCGTGTGAAAATGTTTAATCCTATTACTCACTTTATAATTTGTCTGATTTCCTAATGTCTCTATTGATATCTGCTTTCCTACATATTTTCCCCAGTTCATCAATGTGACTTACTCTTCACATGTGCTGATATTTACATTCACTCTCTACCCGAAACCCTATTGCTGAAGAACTTTTGGTCCAGATCCTATATTCACTCTTCTTTCTAAACCTTCTGACTATCTTCCTAATCCTACCGACTCTCACTTTTTGACTGGATGTTGTCTTCCACATTCAGTCATCCAAGGCACAAGATCCTATGCCATTGTATATCGATTTATCAAAGACATCTGTGCAGAACATAATTCAAAGCTAAGTATCCCAATCAAGGGCTCAATAGCCGTCCGGGCTTCAAATCTTACATACATTTCGGTTTTCATACTTACATTTCACCTGTATATTCTTTTAAATATTGCAGGTTCCAAATACCATTATTCATCCCCCAAATTATTTCTAACCCAAATCGAACCTGTTGTTAATCCTAAGCATACACTCTTCCCTCAATCTAACTACAGAAGAGCATGGACAGAGTTGGTCTTACAATAGAGGAATGTAGGTGATCTTCCACCTGCTGAGAACCTCAGAGTTCCATGCAGATATGATCCTTGGAAAAGTTGTAGGCAGCTATGAAGGACCTGAGAGAGCAAAACTTATTTTACATGGCAAACAACCTGGAGAGGATGAAAGGATGTGTCTGAATCAGCCTCTCTCTTCTTAATGTAGAGAAGATGGACCAAAGCAGGCCTGTGTGGAGAGAAGTTCCCCATTGACTATGGTTGATATACCATTCTGACTTGTGAAAGTGTCACAGGAAGTAGGAGCACCCTCCATCTCATGGGACCATTTGAAGCAACTGTTAGAACAAAGTGGTTGCCAGGGCAGTGACCTCATTCATTTTTGAAGAAAGTGACTTCACCTCACTTACTTGGTGATGTAACTCTCTGAACTTGGGATCCAGGAAGCCAGGCACCCAGAGATAGTCCCAGTCGCTGTCCCAGTGGGATAACTTGTTTCGATTTACCAAGGACAGACAGTCTTTTTTGGTATCTACTGATGTGAAGATGGACAAATGCCAGGAGAGCTCTGTAAAGGGACCTTTCCTAAGAAAGCAGGTAGTCGCTCACAGTTGGTTCCTGACAACTTCACAGAGTTGGCCGAGGAGACCAGATCTGAGACAGGACAGGCCAATTCAGGGTAACATACTATGGTCGACCAGTCCGAGGACACTCTGGATAGTCAAAGACTTATTGGGGGTAGGAAGTGCCTTTGTGGTTGTTGGTGTAAGTTTGTGGTTTTTATTCATGTTCTCAGAATAGGTAGGAAAGGCAGTTTGTTTGGTATGGAGTGGAGTACTTCTAGAAAGCCGTTTGACAAGGCTAGTGTCTGTGTATCCCACTGTGTCCGTGTTTGTAGACATGAGAAAAGAGAATGCATCAATGAATACGTCCTGTCTAGTAGAAAGCTTCCCAGCATTCATCCTACCCAATTTATGAGTGAATTGTAGCTTGACTTATGGATGAGCAACCCCTACTATCCTCCTATGTTCCTGTTTTCTTCCCGAATTCTGGCCACTATCCAGAATAGGCTCATGTTTTTGTGTCCAAGATATGTGCCACCTCCAAGCTCTGTGACATGGCCATCTACTAGATAGCAGAATGGAGTGGCGAGCATCGCAGAAAATGCAGATATCAATGTGACCAGGAAAGTCTCAGTGGAGAAACCCTGCTTTGGGCCTTTTGCTTACCTATTGTTCTGTTGCCCTGAGTGTAAGAAAGTTTCTTGCCTCAGGCCACCCCTTTTTGAAGCCTGAAGAAAACAGTTTTCAAATGGAAATTAATGGGCATCACCTGTAGCTCTTTGGTTAATTGCTTTGGAAAGGGATGTGTCTGAATAAGCCTCTTGTCCCTGTGTCAGGCTATGAGTTAGATTCTCAGCACCTGATGGATCTAAAGTATGTTCCCATGTGTGTATCGAAAACCGAAATGTAAAAATATCAGTCATTCTGGAAGAAGTCTCTTGCCTTTCTCTGTTAGGTTCCTGACCTCCATCAAGTGAGAATAGGGATCCTTTGGTTAAAATGAGTTCTTCAAAGGCCTGCAGAGGGTAGACAATAGGTGCTTGTGTTTCCTCATTACTCCAAATCACATAAAGAATCTATACCTGACAGTCAGTAGGCCTCAAATTGGAGAATCAGAGCAGTATTAACGGCAGGCTTATTTGATCACTCCAGGTTCAGAGGAAAGGGGTCCAGTCCACCCTTACTTTAGGCAAAAGAGGGGCAAGGGAGCATATTTTGGACACTGTCTTGGGCTGCACCCATCATGTAAACCTTCAGCAAGAGGTTTTGATGAGTGTCTCAATGGAAGAAGATGTGGGCCATGTGGGAGTGTTTTGGTTTTAATTGTGGTTGGAAGAGATTACTTGGTCCACCTCAGCTGGAACTCTGGTGTGTTTCCCCTAAGAGACTGAGTTCTGGAACTGAACTCATACAAGTATTGCCATGAATTGCGTTGGGATTTTAGGAGGCCACGCATGAGAGTTGCCATTGGAAACTGAGATCTAGGCTCAGGGTGGCTTTCCACACAGCACTGGGAATCTCAGCCAGGATATCACATGATTTTTTTCTGAAAGTCTTGGCAGACATAGTTGAGAGTCAAAACAAACATGGACCTCACTTTGTAGACCTCAATGGGCCTGGATTCACGTGACCATTTTGCCACTTTTTTGGATGACTTGCCTGTGAGAGTTCTCCAGAGCATTCATTGAAATGAGCTTCCTCACCATTGAATGGTTCCTAAAATAATTGGAACTCACAGTGCCTCCAATATCATCCTTGAAAAATGGCTAGATAAATACCATGACATTTTTGAAATTCCCTTGACCAGGTGGTACAGGAGAACCTTTGGATGTACTGTTGCTGATCCTGAGTGTACCAGACAATGCCTTGATTGACTGGGTTTCATGAAAATGGTGTAGAACAGAGATGCCAGTAACTTGGAGCCTACTGAGTAGTTGACCAAGAGCAGTGGTGTGCAGTTTTGTGATAAAATTTCTGTCCTGGGGCCTTGTGGATCTGCCTTTGACTTCCAAATGGCTTGTGGCTGACATGGTGCATCCTGCAGACTCTTATATGTAAAGGCATCTTTTCATAAGGAGAGGTTTAACCAAAATGTTCACAATCAGGTTATTATGGTCAAGGGGGCAAACTATGTGGGATAGAAGCCTGGTTGGTGCATTCTCCTGCAGATCCTGACCCACCATACCTGACAGAACTCCCTCCAGCTCTGAGTCCCAGTTGAGCTCCTTGTATTCCGTGAAGCAAATACCAAATTCCCAGTGCAGCACCAAGAAACACCACGAAATGTGGAGGATGACCAAATGGACTCACAGTCAACATGTGGATACACTTAGCCCCCGTGGCAACAATTTGCCTACAAAGAGAGAATTCAGCACTACTGCCTCATGTTCATTGGAAAATAAGAAAGCATATCCTCCAGGTCACAGAGAATCAGACCTAGCTTTGATGGTCTCACTAGAAAGGAAGCTAAAGCTCCTGACAACAACATATATTTCAAGTTCCCATCCTTAGAGGCAGTTTATCAAGAAGTCTTTAGGCAGGCAAAGGTGCATGTTTGTGGAGTGGTTTACTCTGTCTCTTACTTTTGGAAATTCCTCTACCATATCCAAGGTTGTGAACTCCTGATAATTTTCCATTGCAGATATGTATTCAAAGATTTTCTAATTCTTCTCCTCTAATTGTGTCTTACTTGGGGCCAAGGTGATGTCTAGGCATTGTTCTGAATGAGAGTGGGAAGATTTTGTGTAGCACATATTTGCATACACATTGCATTCATTTTCCTATTTTTCATATGAAATACTGAATCCCTGACACTAACCCACACCCTTCTAGACTCTGAATACTAATCCTAATATGATGGAGGCAAATATTCCAAACACTAGAGAAATACAAGCAGTTCAGGGGAGGCATCATGTATAGTTGGACTGCCTTTTTGCATGATTTTTCGTAGGTGATACAAATCTAGTGAATTTTTAATTGAAATAGTTCTCTATTGATTTTAAAGTTCACTTATGTGTGAATTCCTGTCTCCATTTCTCTGGAGCCTATTCAGCACATGTATTTTTATATGCACAAATAGAATCCTACTTAGTATCACTCATACATTTTTGTGAAGTGGCTGACTTGGCAGAAAGAAATTCTGAGAAGAGATCACTCCTCCTAAATGCTTTTGGAACTGAAAATTCAACCTATGGGTGAGCTTCCTAGTTGAACAACATTATACATAAATCCATGTTCAGTAAAATGAATATATTTGAACCTGTGGATTATGTATATTTCATGATGAATTTTGTTTGGCATATATATTGCTACTTTTTAATGTGTCTGTGTGTGTTTTTTTTGTATATATATATATATATATATATATATATATATATATATATATATATATATATATATACACTCTCCTGACTTTTCAAAATATGTAATATTTGTGTCATATATACACTCCCTAAATTCATTCATGTTAATTAATGTGGATTTATAATCAAATTTTCACAAGTTTATGCTCAGATATATTCATCCACCTGGAATATATTTTTGTTTCCTAGTACTGAAAACTAACTTTATTAAATGGTCCTTACAAATCCTATTGTTTCTACAGTAACTGACCCAGTTTAACATCAATGTAAGTAGATTCCAATGGGACATGATGTGTATTTTGACGTTCATTTTAATTAAACACTGTTACATACTATTTCTTCGGTTTTTGCACATCATAGGATATATATTTCATCCACAAGTTAGTAAATTTATAGGCTTTTGTTATACTTACAATCACTTCCTGCTTCAGAACACATGTATTCCTCTATGTTTCTTGACTCGTCTTTTCATGAGACTTCATTCCAAATACATTATTTTCCATTTCCATAATCACTTTTGAAGCAAAACTCACACACCCTTCATGATAAAACATAACCCTAATATTACCATTTGATGTATAACTCGATGGAATGAATGATTGTATATCAATATAAGATTTCTTATATATTTTCAGATATCAATTCAATCCATTATTTAAAGTTGAAACAGTTATATTATTTATTCACAGTATTGTCAATTCATGCATTACTTCTATATTCATAGACACAGGGTACAACTTTTGTACCCCCAATACTAATTTATACGTCTTCAAAATATTGCTCCCAAAATGTTAGAAGAAATACTCATGTCACCTGATCTACATATACATTTTATCCCAGTAATATTCAGATCACAAAATGCAAAGGTCACACTTATGATTGTACCAAAGCCTAAATGGAAAGCAATCCTGGATTACTAAAAACATTCATGTCCAGGTTGCCTATTGCTCTCAAATGTCAATGATATTGGTTAGTACATATTTGTTTCTTCCTAAGTTTATATATTGAAACTCAACACTGTTGATAATGTCTAATCCTATCACTCACTTTATACGTTGCCTGATTTCATAATGTCTCTATTGATATCTGCTTTCCTACGTATTTTCTCCAGTTCATCCTATACTCACTCTTCGTCCTAATCCTACCAGCTATATTTCTAATCCTACTGACTATCCCTTTTTGAATGGATGTTCTCCTCAACATTCAATCATCCAAGTAAAGGTCAGGCGAGCGTTGGAGGAAGAGTCCAACAAGAGACTATCTCATGAAACAGCAAAGGGTTTATTGGGGGTCCAGCATGCTGGTACTCAGAGCTCACTTGAATAGAGTAGAGAGCCCTGAGAAAAGCTTAAGCAGAGCTTATATACTTTCCTTTGTGATGGCACGGAGGGAAGTTTATTGATGGGTCAGGGCAAGTGGGCAGTTTGCGTGCAACCGGGTGAGGGAGTACATTCTGCAGTTTGTCAGTTGGGGACAGCACATTATGGGAACAAGATTAGGAAACATTTCTCAAGAATTCAACAGTGTTTTGTTAAGCGTACAGAAAAAAAGGAAGTAACAAGTGCCTATTTTATTAACCTTTCATCCCCCAATTCTTCTTCTGGCTACTTTTAATCATAAAAGTGATCATTGCCGGGTGTCACATTCTATGTCTGCTAGTGGGGTATTACCATAAGTTCAACTTGTCCAATTTGAGCTTGGAGAAAAGAAATTACACGGTTTAGCAAACAGGATTTTATAGTTAGCAATAATATGAGGATTATTATTGGACTGGCCAGGGTTGATAAATTCATAGTTAACGAGGGGACTGTGTGAACCAAGACTCAAACCACCCTTTATGGGCCTCCCTCTCTCGTTGACACTCTTCAAGGCATTTTTTAATTTACTCATAGATTTTTTAACAACTCCACTATGGTCAGCATAAACACAACATTCTTCCATCGATGCAGAACAAAGGACCCCTTCTCTCATGAAGAGGAGGATCAACACTCGACTGTTCTGTAAAACAACTTCAGAGAGAGAGGTTAAAAATTCCTGAAAAGCTGTGATAGAGGTTTCTAATATCTTTAAGTTTTGGTGTATTGTTGCTTCTTATTGGGTCATTTGATGTGTCTCATGGACCAACGCAGTAGTTCTTGTGCCCACCCCTGCAGCAACTCCTATTCCTAATAGGATGGCTAAAGTGAGGGATATATGTTCCCAGTGGAACCGGGTTTTATGGCCACCTATTTGATCTTCAAATGAGCCTGCGTCATAATAAAGCACTCTGGGAAACATCTGCACCATTACACAATTAATCCCAGCTGTTGACCATTTGATGAAAACATAAACAATGTTTAAGTATATAGAATTATACTGTTTTAGGCACGGACAAGGCAAGGCACCTAAGATAGTACAAAAGACAGGGAGACAGTCCTGTTTGTTGCAAACGGTTTCAGAGGGCATTACTTCTGTTGTAATCAACTAATCCCCTGAAACCCAAGTTTTGGTAGTTTCAGAATTTTGTACCCAACATGTAAGGGAAGGGGCTCAGAAGTTCACAGTCTGCAGAAGTTGACAAAAGGCAGATTTTTTCCTGCTTTTTCCTCTGTTCTGGGCAAGTTAACTTTCAAGGACACCTGGGTGAGGGAGAGCTTTTTCTTCCCTTTATATTTTCCCCCTGCCAGCTGTTACCATGGAGCCCAGTTGGTAACATCTTTATCATAAAAATCTAGCCATCTCTGTGAAGCCCCAGCTCAAGGCCAGAGGCCTTGTTCACATATTTTGTGAAAAACTAGTAATGAGGTGTCTAGCGTAGGAGTGCTGATTGTTTTAGCCAGTGGCCAAGTAGAAGAGGGCAACACTAAAAGAGGAAGTTTATCTACTCTGAACTCTTTTATAGGGACTCTTTTGCTGAAAGCCCTAAAGTCAGCCATGGTGAAGACTTCTGGAGAAGGTCAGTTAAGACTTTTCTGAGGGCCTGGTACAGAGGGGGAAGACTGGGAAGGTGTGGCTGTGAGCAGCTCCGTTGATCTGAATGAGGTAGGAGAGATGTAAAAGAATAATGGGAAAGGGGTCTGGGATTTTCCTAGAAACAAAAAGTTGAGCAGTAGAACAGGTAGAGCAAAGGGGAAGACCGGAGTTAGTATCCCTAAAAAACTGTGAGGGACTTTAAATTCTTAGTAACCTGTTTTCAGTGATGACAAAGAAATTTTAAAGGCCATTTTCATTTCATTTTGGATAGGGGTCTAAGGGCTCTCCTCAGCTGATTTGAGCTTTGGGTTAACTGGTAAGAGGACCTGCTGGGACCCGGTGCGGGCTCTGACAGGAGAAGAGATTAGTGAGTGGGTGGAGGGGTACCTATGTACCTGCTACCTCAGCAAGAGAGTAATGGTCTGAGAATTGGCGGAGGTTTGGGTTTTTGATCTAGAAATTGGAGGGGAGAAATCATGTTGCTGAGGTGGGAGTGACCGCTGCAGGTCTGGAGCAGAAGGCTGTGTGTGAGGATCTATTGGAGAAGCATAGTTCAGGATGTGAGCAAAGGAGGGAAAAGGCCTCCACATAGGGGAATCACCTTTCACCTTTTTGATTATTTGAGAAGTTAAAAAGGTCATGCAGATTTGAGGATCAAGAGATCCCTCTGTGGGCCATCGGTTTTGGTTATCTAATTGGTAATATGGCCAATGCTTTGTACAGAAATTGATTAGGAGTTTGGGTTCCATCAGGCACTTCCTGTATGCTCACATCCCCATGACTTACAGAAGAAGTCGGCTATCCCCCAACACAGCCGTGAGTTTAGTGTCTTTGATAGACCGCCGGGCAAACAGTAATCTATGCAAGCCAACCTGCATCTGGCTCACGTGTCGCTACATCCATAATGATTGTTTCCATTATCTACTGTGTAGAAGGGATTTAATGGAATTTTAGTGGGATCCTCTTCATCAGGGATATCCCAATAGGAAAGACCTATACCCAGCTGACAAATATCTGGGGGGAGAGATGGCCACCAGGTCCCTAAATGGGCTGTATGCAAGATAGACCATACTTCTTTTCCAGTAGGATTGTGATCAGCCATCGCTGCTGAACGGGCTGATGAGGGTTAGTACTACTGGTGTTGAAGGGGAGAGTCTATAGCCTTATCCACATGGCGAATACACAATTTGAAAGTGTTACCAGTCTTTTCCAGTTTCCAGTCAGAGTCTGGACAGGCCGCAGGCTTGAGATGAGAGATATGGATACAGGAAGAGATTCTGTCTACCTTTACTGCTGTAGGTGTTATAAGTAGCACCTGCTATGGTTCTTTCCAGCGGGGTTCCAGGGATGACACCTGATGTCATGTTACCTAGACGAAGTCTCTTACTTGATATCGATGTGCAGTTCCCTCGTCCCCAGTTTGGTAGGCAGTGGCCATCTGTTTTCGCAGGTATCCCTGAGTTCTTTTAAGAACTTTAAGTCTTTCAAGCAAGGGGGTGTGGAAGGGATCGTTAGGTCTTAGAGTTGGGGTTAGGTCCCGTCCTGGAGGAGAGGCACCATAGAGAATTTCATAGGGGGTGAGGTTACACAAAGAAACAGAGGGAGTATTTCTTGCATTAAACAGTGCATAAGGCAGGAGCATAGTCCAATCTTTTATGCCGGTCTCTAAGCTTAATTTTGTTATGGTCTCTTTAATGGTTCTATTCATTCTTTCTACCTGTCCTGAACTCGGTGGTCTATAAGCACAATGTAACTTCCAATTAATCCCCAGGGTCCTTGCAAACCCCTGACTTACCTGAGCCACAAACGCAGGTGCATTATCAGACCCTATTACTTTAGGGAGGCCGTTTCTTGAAAAAATATCTTCCAGGATGATTTGACCACCATTTGTGTTGTTTCTTTTTTTTCTTTTTTCTTTTTTTTTCCTGGGGAGGGCTTCAATCCATCCTGAAAATGTATCTACAAAGACTAGGAGATATTTCAGTCCATCCCTTGCTGGCTTAATTTTAGTTAAGTCCAGTTCCCAGAATTGTCCTGGTCTGGCTCCTCGTAGGTGCTTTCCTGCAGGAAGCTTGGAAGGGTAAGCATTAACCAATTGATGGACCCTAAAGGCTTTTGTAACCCGTTTAGTTATTTTCTTTCGCTGTGAGTCGGTTAGTGGAAAACTCTGTTCTTGATCCTTCAGGAATGAATGCAATTTCTTTGAACCAAGGTGAGTGAGTTGATGTACATTTTCTACTGTCATATTTAGAGCCGTGACTATAGGAGTTTTTACTGAAGGATTTAGAAATTCCAATTGGGGGCCTTCAGGGTTAAAAGTTATTTTGGCCCGGAGCTTGGTGAGCAGATCTCTGCCCATCAATGGGGCAGGGCATTCTTGGATTACTAAAAAGGAGTGATGGATATTTTTTCCCCCTGGTCCATGGTCCTCTTAGTTGTCCAAGCTCGATATTTACTGTAATTAGCCCCTTGAATTAGAGACCTTTTATTTGAAAGAGAGCCCAATGGGGCCTTAAGGGCTGAGTATATTGCCCCTGTATCTACTTCATAGTTTACTGGGGTACCCTCTACTTCAAAAGTTACCCTGACCTCTGTGAGGAGATCTGAACCCCGACGTTCTTAGTCATCCTCCAGAGTCAGAATGGCTGGCTGGCATGGCTGTCTCTTTCTAGGGCCCTCTTTGACCCAGAGTCCATTTTCTTTACAGTAGGCCCATGGATCTGAGGCCAGGGGTGGCCTGTAGTGTGGGCCCAGGTATTCCTTCCTGTCTCCATGTTTCTTATTTCTGGCCTATTTGTTTTTGAGACCAAGACCTTAGTCAATGCCTTAGTCTGTCTTTTTCTTTTATCCTCCCTTTGCTCCCTACTCTTCCTCAGTTTCTACCTTATAGTATACCTTCTTGGCGTCTCAGACTAAATCTCTCAAAGTCATATCTTGTAATCCATCTAAGCATTGTAACTTTCTTTTAATATCCAGGGCAGCTTGCCCAATAAAGGCCATCATGCGTATGCATTTTGATCCTCTGCCTGAGGATTGAAAGGAGTATATCTCCTATATGCCTCCATAATTCTCTCTAGACACATAGAGGGGGAATCATCAGGCCCTTGAATAATCTCTCTTACCTTGGCCAAATTTGTTGGTCACCTAGCGGCCACTAAAATACCCGCAATTAGAACCCGGTGATAAGTGGACAAATGCTCCCTACCTTCAAAGGTGTTGGGGGCCCAGTTGGGTTGGTTCAAGGGAAAGCCGTGTTGAATATTTTGGGAAGTTGTGTCGGTCACCCATCTGGTCCGAGAATATTTTTTTCTAGCTTCCAGGAGGATTCTCTTTTGTTCCTCTGTCATGAAGAGAGTCCCTAGGTGTTGTTGGCAGTCATCCCAATTAGGCTCTTGTGAAAACATCAATGACTCAACCACACCTGATAGCCGGGTGGGGTCCTCGGTAAAAGGGGGATTGTTATTTTTCCAGTTATATAGGTCTGAAGAGGAGAAAGGCCAATATTGATAGTCTTGCATTTTTCCCCCAAGGACGTCGACAGTCACTGGCCCGTAGGGATAGAGGGGGAGCATCACGGGAGTTCCAGCATTTTCAAATATTCACCGCCGGCGAGTTCCTTTAGCTGGACCAGTTTCCTCCAGCGGAGGAGGGGCTGTGTGTGCAGCGGGGGAGTTATCTGGCGGGCGCTGGGCTGGCTTAGCTTCCTCCAATGGTGGAGAGGCTGAGTCAGCAGCAGAGGAATCACTTAGAGGGTGTTGGGAGTTGGGGGATGTGGGCAGGAGATAAGGAGGGGGAGGAGAGTCCAGTAGAGTCAAATCTTTGACTCAGGGAGAACACAGGGTGGAGGAGGAGGAGGAGCAGAGGGTTTGAGAGATCGTGGGGAAAAGAGTAGGAGCGGGGACATGGCAAGGAAAGGCTTCACCCATGGAGGAGGAGATTTGCAGAGGTCCTGCCAAGTAAAGATATATGGCTGTTGATCTGGATGGCTATGTTTCCCTGGCTGAAAGACAATATCTCTTACTTTTTAAATTAGTGGGAAGTAGAAAGATCCTTCTAGGGGCCATCCGAATCTAAAGGTGGGCCATTCTGAGTCACAGAGAGTCTGCTAGGTCCAGGGTTTTACTGAAAAAGAAAGACTCTGAGCCCTTAAGTGTACTTTGGTCCAGTGATCAAGGGTCAGGGACAGAGGCATTGAAGTGCTCTGTCCCATAATGAAAGATACACAAACAGTAAAAGCAACGACACACGACACAGACAAGACAAGAAAATAAAGACACGCAATGGACGTCCAACACTGAGACCAGGACTGAGTAGCCGGCAAAACCCGATGGGCTGGCAATACCGAATCTGAAACTAAATATCACTGATTCGAAGAGGCTATTGTTCCTCGATTCCAGAATCCTCAGCGGCGTCCCCCAGGTACTTGGCCTGTGGCTCTGTGACAAGTATGTCAGCCACCATCGGAGAGAGCTCACACTCTTCATTGACAGCCATTTTGCCAAGCCATAACCTGAAACCTGAAACCAGAAAGAGGCACCTTACATACCCCAAGAGAAGCCTGTTGGGGTCTCTCGTCCGCCGCTGCCGGATCTCGGTGGAACATCCATATGTAAAGGTCGGGTGAGTGTCACGGGAAGAGACCACCAAGAGACTGTCTCATGCAAAAGCAAAGGGTTTATTGGGGGTCCAGCATGCTGGGGCTCAGAGCTCACTTGAATAGAGCAGAGAGCCCTGAGAACAGCTTAAGCAGAGCTTATATATTTTAATTGGAGAGGGCAGGGAGGGAAGTTTATTGATGGGTCCGGGTGAGTGAGATGTTTGCGTGCAAACGAGCGAGGGAGTACATTCTGCAGTTTGGCAGTTGGGGACAGCACATTCGGGAAACAAGATTAGGAAACAGTTCTCAAGATTTCAACAGTGTTTTATTAAGCATACAGGATAACAGGGAGTGACAAGTACCTATTTTGTTAAACACTCACTACCGAATATACTTTACCAGATTTCCTAATGTCTCTATTGATATCTGATATATTTCCTACATATTTTCAACAGTTCATCATTGTGACTGACTCTTCACATGTGTGGACATTTACATTCACTCTATACAAAAAACCCTATAGCTAAATAACTTTTGGTCCAAATACTATACTCACTCTCCTTTCTAAACCTACCGACTATCTTTCTAATCCTACCGACTATCCCTTTTTAACTGAAAGTTCTTTTTGACAATCAATCATCCAAGGTACAAGGTCCTATGCAATTGTATATCGATTTATCTGAGACATCAGTGCAGAAAATAAAACAAAGCTAAGTATCACAATCAAGGGCCCAATGCCCTTCTGGGCTTCAAATCTTACCTCGATTTCTCTTTTCATACTTATATTTTACCTATATATTCTTGTAAATATTGCAGGTTCCCAATACCATTATACATCCAGCAGAATGATTCCTAATCCAAATCAAACCTGTTATTAACCGTAACCATACACTGTTCCCACAATCTAAATTTACAGAAGAGCAGAGACAGAGTTGGTCTTACAATACAGGAATGTAGGGGATGTTCTAACTGCCGAGAAACTCAAAGGTCCATGCAAAAATGATCCCTGAAGAAGTAGTGGCTAACTGGGTAACTATGAAGGAACTGAGAGAGCAAAAGTCATCTTCCATTGCAAACAACCTGGTCAGGATGAAGGGATGTGTCTGAATCAGCCACTCTCCTCTTAATGTAGAGAAGAAGGACCAAACTAGGCCTGTGTGGAGAGCTGTTTCCAGTTGCCTATGGTTGATATACCATTCTAACTTGTGAAAGTGTCACAAGAAATATGGGTAGCCTCCATTTCATGGTACCCTTGGAAGCAACTGTTAGGACAACATGGTTGCCAAGGCAGTGACCTCATTCAGTTCCTGATGGAAGTGACCTCACCTCACATCCTTGGTGATGAAAATCTCTGAACTTGGGATTCAAGAAGCCAGGCACCCAAATCCAGTCCCAGTCCCTGTCCCTGTGTTCTCACTTCTTTGGATTTACCAAGGACAGAGTCAGTCTTTCTTATTACCTACTGATGTGTGCATGGCCAAATGCCAGGAAAGCTCTGAAGAGTGGCCTTTCCTGAGAAAGCATGTATTGGCTCACTGTTGGCTCCTGACAACTTCATGGAGTTCACCAAGGAGACCAGATCTGAGAAAGGACAGGCCATTTTGGGAAAACATTGTATGGCCCACCAGTCAGAGGACACACCGGATAGTCAGAAACCTACTTGGGGAAAAGAGGTGCCTTTGTGGGTGTGGGTGTGTGTTTGTGGTTTGTCTCATGTTCTGAGAATAGGTAGGAAAGGTGGTTTGTGTGGTTTGGAGTGAACTGTTTCTAATAAGTGATTTGACAAGGTGACTGTTTCTATTTCTGTGTATCCCAATGTGTCCGTGGTTGTAGACATTAGAAAAGAGAATGCATCAATGGATGTGTCCTGTCTAGTAGAAAGCGTTCCAGCATTCATCCTGCCCAATTTATGAATGCAATGCAGCTTGCCTTATCAATGGGCAACACCTGCTATATTCCTAAGTTGCTGTTTTCTTCCTGAATACTGGCCACTCTCCAGAATAGGCTCATGGTTGTGTGTCCAAGATATGTACTACGTCCAAGCTCTGTGACATGGCCATGTACTGGATAGCTGAAGGAATGGCGAGCATCTCAGAAAACTCAGATATCAGTGTGACCAGTAAGTTTCAGTGGAGAAACCCTGCTTTGGGCCTTTTGCTTACCTTTTGTTCTCTTCCCATCTATGTCAGCAAAGTCTTTGCCTCAGACCACAGCTTTGTGAAGCCTGAAGAAAACATTTTTTAAATAGAAATTAATGGGCCTCACCTGTGGCTCTTTGCTTAATTGCATTGGAAAGGGATGTGTCTGAATCAGCCTCTTGGCGCTGTGTGAGGCTGTGGCTTAGATTCTCAGCACCTGATATTTCTAAAAAAAGATCCCATGTGTGCATCCAAAACCAAAATGGGCAAAAGAGTAGTCATTGTGGATGAAGTCTTTCGCCTTCCTCTGTAAGGCTCCTGACCTCCATCAAGTGAGAATAGGGATCCTTTGTTTCAAATTAGTTTTTCATATCCCTGCAGAGGCTAGCCCATAGGTTCTTGGGTTTTCTCATGACTCCAATTCACATAAAAAACCTAAACCCCAGAGTCAGTAGTCCTCAATTTGGAGAAGCAGAGCAGTATTAACAGCAGGTCTTTTGTTCACTCCTGGATTACAAGAAGGATGTCCAGGGCACCCTGACTTTAGGCAAATGAGGGGCAAGGGAGCTTATTTTGGACACTGCCTTGGCCTGCGTCCTTCATGGAAAACTCCAGCCAGAGATAAAAATGAGTGTCTAGATGGAATAAGATGAGGGTCATGTTGGAGTGTTTTGGTTTTAAATGTGGTCATTTGTGTGGGTGTTGGAAGAGATGTGTGGGTCAACATAGGCTTGAACTCTGGTGTGATTCCCCTTAGAGACTGAGTTCTGGAACTGACCTCAGAGAAGTACTGCCATGAATTTTGTTGCAATTTTAGAAGACCACGCATGAGAGTCGCCCTTGGAAACTGAGATATAGGCCCAGGATGGCTTTCCACAGAGCACTGGAAATCTCAGCCAGCATATCACATGATTTTATTCTGAAAGACTTGGCAGCCATAGTTTAGAGTCAAAACACACATACACCTCACATTGTAGAACTCAATAGGCCTGGCTTCTTGTGACCTTTTGGCCACTCTTTGGGAAGCCTTGCCTGTGAGAGTTCTTCAGATCTTTCATTGAAATGAGCTTACTCAGCATTTCATGTTTCCTGAAAGAATTGAAACCCACAGTGCCTCCAACTTCAACCTTGAAAAGTGGATACATAAATATCATAAATTTTTTAAATTCCCATGACCAGTTGGCACTGGAGAAACTTTGGATGTCCTTTTGCTGATCATGAGCATACCAGACAGTGTCTTGATTGACTGGGTTTGGTGAAAATTATGTAGCACAGAGATGCCAGTAAGTTGGAGCCTGCTGAGTAGTGGCCCTAGAGTAGTGGTGTGCAGGTGTGTGATAAAACATCTGTGTTGTGGCTATGTGAATCTGCCATTGCCTACCAAATTGCTTGTGAGTGACATGGTGCAGGTAGCAGACGCTTGTATGAAAAGGCATCTTGTTATATGGAGAGGTTTCAGGGCAATGTTCAGAATAATTTTGCTATGGTCAAGGGGCAAAGCATTGTGGGATATAAGCCTGGTTAGTGCATTCTCCTGCAGACCCTGACCCACAACACGTGACAGAACTCCCTCCAGCACTTTGTCCCAGTTCAACTCCTTTTATTTCATGGAGCAAATACCAAACTCCTAGTGCAACAACAAGAAACACCACGAAAAGTATAGGATGACCAAGAGGCTTCACAGTCCAAATGGGGAGACACTTAGGCCCCAGCTGCCACAGTTTACCAACGAAGAGAGAATTCAACACTGCTGCCTCATGTTCATTGGTAAATAAGAAACCATGTCATCCAGGTCACGTAGATGCAGATCTAGCTTTGATGGTCTCACTACAAAGGAAACTAAAGCTCCTGAAAACAACGTATATTTCAAGTGCCCAACCTCAGAGGCATTTTCTGCAGAAGTCTTTAGGCCAGCAGAGCTCCATGTTTGTGGAGTGTTTACACTGTCCCTTACTTTTGGAAACTCATCTACCAACTCCAAGGTTTTGAACTCCTGAGCATATTCCATTCCAGATATGTATTCACAGATTTTCTATCTCTTCTCCTCTAATTGTGTCTTTCTTGGGGTGAAGGTAATGTCAATGCATGGCTCTGAATGAGAGTGGGAAGATTTTTGTGTGGAACATATTTCCATAAACATTGGATACATTTTTTTTATTTTCCATTAGAAATACTGAATTCCTGATACTAACCCAAAACCTACTAGATTCTGACTACTAATCCTAATATGATGGAGAAAAATAAACCAAGCTGAATAGAAATACAAGCAGTTCAGAGGGGGCATGGTGTATAGTTGAACTTGCCTTTTGCATGATAAAGGGTAGGTGTTATAAATGTACTTAATTTTTAATTGAAATAGATCTCCATGTGTTTTTAAAGTTAACAAATATGTGAATTCCTGTCTCCCTTTCTCTGTAGCCTATTCAGCACATGTATTTTTATATGCACATATAGAATCCTACCTGGCATCACACGTATACTATTGTGAGATGGCTGACTTGGCAGATACAAATTGTGAGAAGAGAAAACTCCTCCTAAACGCTGTTGGAACTGAAAATTCAACCAATGTTTTAACTTCCTAGTAATGCAGTATTATTCATATCCATGTTGAGTAAAATAAACATTTTTGCATCTGTGGACGATATATATTTCATGATCAATTTTGTTTGGCACATATATTGCTACTTTTCAATGCCTGTGTTTGCGTTTTGTATATATATATATATATATATATATATATATATATATATATATATTCTCCAGATTTCTCAAAATATTTTATATATGTGTCTTATATACACTCCCTAAATTCATTCATATTCATTTATGTGGATTTATAATCAACTTTTCACTAGATTATTCTCAGAAATATTCATCCACCTGAAATTTATATTATCTTCCTAGTACTGAAAACTAACTTCAGTGAATGGTGCATACAAATCCTAATAATGCTACAGTACCTGACCCAGATTAACATCAATGCAAGTAGATTCCTATGGGACATGATGTGTCTTTTGACGTTCATTTTTATTCAACACTGGTGCATTACTATTTCTTCAGGATTGCACATGAGAGGATATATATTTCATCCACAAGTTCACAAATTTATAGGCATTTGTTTCACTTTCAATCACTTCCTGATTCAGAACACATGTATTCCTTCATGATTCTTGACTGGTCTTTTCATGAGATTTTGTTTCAAACACCTTATTTTGATTTCCATAATCGGTATTGAAGCAAAACACACACACTCTTCATGATAAACCATAACTCAAATATTACCATTAGATGAATATCTGGTTGGAATGAATGTTTGTATATCAATATAAGATTTCCTGTTTATTTTCAGATATCAATTCAAACCGTTATTTAAAGTTGGAACCAGTTATATTATTTATTCACAGTATGTTCTATTCATGCATTATCTCTATATTCATATACAAATGGTCCACCTATTTGTACTCCCACTAATTTATTCATCTTCAAAATATTGCTCCCAGAAGTGTTGGAAGAAGTACTCATGTCACCTGATCTACATATATATTTTATCACAGTAATATTCTGGACAAAATGTGCAAAGGTCACACTTATGATTGTACCAAAGCCTAAATGGAAAGTGAATATGGATTGATAAAAACATCCATTTCCAGGTTGCCTAATGCTCTCAAATGTCAATGCTATTGGTGACTACATATTTGTTTCTTCCTAAGATTATATATTGAAACTCAACCCGGTTGAAAATGAATAATCCTATCACTCACTTTATACTTTGCCTGATTTCGTAATGTCGCTATTGATATCTGCTTTCCTATATATTTTTCCCAGGTCATAATTCGACTGACTCTTCACATGTGTTGACATTTACCTTCATTCTCTACCCGAAACCCTATTGCTAAAGAACTTTTGGTCCAAATCCTAAACTCACTCTTCTTCCTAATCCTACTGACTATCATCCTAATCCTGTAGACTATCGTTTTTGACTGGATGTTATCTTCTACATTCAATCAACCAAGGTACAAGGTCCTATGCCATTGTATATCGATTTATCTGAGACATCTATGAGGAACATAATTCAATGCTAAGTATCACAATCAATGGCCCAATGCCCTTCTGGGCTTCAAATCTTAAATAGATTTCTGTTTTCATACATATATTTCACCTCTATATTCTTATAAATATCGCAGGTTCCCAATACCATTATTCATCCAGCAGAATGACTCCTAACCCAAATCTATCATGTTATTAACTCTAACCCTACACTGTTCCCTCAATCTAACTTTACTGAAGCACAGGGACAGAGTTGGTCTTATAATACAGGAAAGTAGGGGATCTTCCACCTGCTGAGAACCTCAAAGATCCGATCAGAAATTATATCTGGAGATGTAGGCAGCTATGAAGGACCTGAAAGAGCAAAAGTCATCTTCAATAGCAAACAACCCTGTCAGGATCGAGGGTTGTGTCTGAATCAGCCTCTCTCTTCTTATTGTAGAGAAGATGGACCAAACCAGACATTTGTGGAGAGCTGTTCCTGGGTTCCTAATGTTGATATACCATTCTAACTTGTGAAAGTGTCACAGGAAGTAGAGGCAGCCTCTATCTAATGATACCCTTTGAAGCAACTCTTAGGACAAAGTCATTGAAAAGGCAGTGACCTCATTCAGTTCCTGAAGGAAGTGACCTACCTCACTTCCTTGGTAATGGAACTCTCTGAACTTGGGATTTAGGAAGCCAGGCACACAAAGGCAGTCCCACTCCCAACCCAGTGGTCTCCCTTCTTTGGATTTACCAAGGACAGAATCTGTTTTTCTTATTACCTACTGATGTGAGGATGGCCAAATGCCAGGAAAGCTCTGAAGAGAGAACATTCCTGAGAAAGTAGGTAGTGGCTCACCGCTGGCTCCTGACAACTTCACAGAGTTGGCCAAGGAGACCAGATCTGAGACAGGACAGGCCATGATGTCGGAACATAATATGGCCCACCAGTCAGAGGACAGTCCGGAAAGTCACAGACCTACTTGGGGGAAGGAGGTGCCTTTGTGGGTTTGGGTGTGTTTTTGTGGTTTTGTCTGATGTTCTGAGAATAGGTAGGAAAGGCGGTTTGTTTGGTTTGGAGTAAACTGTTTCTAGTAAGTCGTTTGACAAGGCGAGTGTTTCTAAGTCTGTGTTTCCCACTGTTTCCATTGTTTTAGACTTTAAAAAAGAGAATGCATCATTGGATGTGTCCTGTCTAGTAGAAAGCTTCCCATTATTCATCCTGCCTAATTTATGAATGGACTGTGGGTTGCCTTATTGAATGGTAACACCTGCTATCTTCCTAAGTTCCTGTTTTCTTCCTGAATTCTGGCCACTCTCCAGAATAGGCTTATGGTTTTGTGTCTATGATATGTACCACATCCAAGCTCTGTGACATGGCCATGTACTGCATAGCTGAAGGGAATGGCGAATATCTCACAAAACACAGATATCAGTGTGACAAGTAAAATCTCAGTGGAGAAACCCTGCTTTTGGCCTTTTTCTTACCTATTATTCTGTTGCCCAAATGTCAGGAATGTCTTGGCCTCAGGCCACCCATTTGTGATGCCTGAAGAAAACAGTTTTCAAATGGAATTGAATGGCCATCACCTGTTGCTAATTGCTTAATTGCATTGGAAACAGATGTGTCTCAATCAGCCTCTGGCCCTGTTTGAGGATGTGGCTTAGATTCTCAGCACCTGATGGATCTAGAAAAGTTCCCATGTGTGCATCTAAAATTAAAATTGCCAAAAGAGCACTCATTTTGGATGAAGTCTCTCGCCTTCCTTTGTAAGGTTCCTGACTTCCATCAAGTGAGAATAGGGATCCTTTGGGTCAAATAAGATATTCAAAGCCATGCAGAGGTGCTTGAGTTTTATCATGATCCAAATCACATTAAGAATATATACCCGACAGTCAGTAGGCCCCAAATTGTAGAAGCAGAGCAGTATTAATGGCAGGCCTATTTGATCACTCCTGGTTCACAGGAAGGGTGTCCAGGCCACCCTGACATTAGGCAAATGAGGGGCAAGGGAGCTTATTTTGGACACTGTCTTGAGCTGCACCACTCAAGGAAACCTCCAGCCAGAGGTGATGATGAGTGTATATATGCAAGAAGATGAGGGTCATGTGGGAGTGTTTTAGTTTTAATTGTGGTCATTTTTGTGGCAGTTGGAAGAGATGACTCGGTCCACCTGGGCTTAAACTCTGGTGTGATTCCCCTTAGAGAGTGCGTTCTGGAACTGACTTCAGAGAAGCATGACCATGAATTGTGTTGGGATATTAGGAGGCCACACATGAGAGTCGCCCTTGAAATCTGAGATCTATGCCCAGGTTGGCTTTCCACAGAGCACTGGGAATATCTGCCAGCATATCACATGATTTTATTCTGAAAAACTTGGCAGAAATAGTTGAGAGTCTAAACACACATGGACCTCACATTGTAGACCTCAATGGGCCTGGCTTCATGTGACCTTTTGGCCACTCTTTGGGGAGACTTACCTGTGAGAGTTCTCCAGAGCGTTTATTGAAATGAGCCTCCTAATCATTTAATGGTTTCTGAATGAACTGAAGCCCACAATGACTCCAACTTCATACTTGAAAAATAGCTAGATAAATACCATGAAATGTTTGAAATTCTCATGACCAGGTAGCACTGGAGAACCTTTGGCTGTCCTGTTGCTGATCATGAGTATGCCAGACAGTGCCTTGATTGACTGGGTTTCATGAAAATGGTGTAGAAAAGAGATGCCAGTAAGTTGAAGCCTGAGTAGTGGGTCTAGAGCAATGGTGGGCAGGTGTGTGATAAAACGTCTGTGGTGGGCCCATGTGTATCTGCCATTGGCTTCCAAAAGGCATGTTACTGACATGGTGCAGTCAGCAGACCCTTATATGTAAAGGCATCTTGTTATATGGAGATGTTTCAGGGCAATGTTCAGAATCAGGTTGCTATGGGCAAGGGGGCAAGCTATGTGGGATAGAAGCCTGCTTGGTGCATTCTCCTGCAGACCCTGACCCACTACACGTGACAGAACTCCCTCCAGCACTGTATCCCAGTTGAACTCCTTTTATTTCATGAAGCAAATACAAAACTCCAGTGCAGCAGCAAAAAACACCATGAAAAGTGGTGGACGACCATATTGCTTCACAGTCCACACGGGGAGAAAATTAGCCCCCAGTGGCCACAGTTTACCTACAAAGAGAAAATTCAGCACTGCTGCCTCATGTTCATTGGAAAATAATAAACCATGTCGTCCAGGTCACGTAGATGCAGACCCAGCTTTGATGATGTAACTACAAAGGAAGCTAAAGATCCTGATAACTACATATATTTCAAGTGCTCAATCACAGAGGCAGTTTTTCAAGAAGTCTTTAGGCCAAAGAGCTCCATGTTTGTGGAGTATTTACCCTGTCCCTTACTTTTGGAAACTCCTCTACCTCTTCTAAAGTGTACTCCTGAGCATATTCCATTCCAGATATGTATTCACAGATTTTCTCACTCTTCTCCTCTAAGTGTGTCTTACTTGAGGCGAAGGTAATGTTCTCACGGAGCGTGGAAAGGTTTTTTGTGTAGCACATATTTACAAACACATTTGATTCATTTACCAATTTTCCATTCGAAATACTGAATCCCTGACACTAACCGATAGCCTACTAGACTCTGACTACTAATCCTAATATGATGGAGAAAAATAACCCAAACAGAATTAAATACAAGCAGTTCAGAGGAGGCATGGTGTATAGTTGGATTGCCTTTTGCATTATATAGGGTAGGAGTTATAAATCTAGTCAATTTTTTTGTTGAAATAGTTCTCCGTGTGTTTTTAAAGTTAACACATATATGAAATCTTGTCTCCCTTTCTTTGTAGCCTATTCAGCAAATGTATTTTTATATGCACATATAGAATCATACCTGGTACCACACTTACATTCATGTGAGGTGGCTTACTTGGCAGATACAAATTGTGAGAAGAGATCACTCCTCCTAAACGCTTTTGGAACTTTAAATTCAACCTATGGGTGAGCTTCCTAGTTGAACAACATTATACATAAATCCATATTCAGTAAAATGAATATTTTTGGATCAGTGTATGATATATATTTCATGGTGAATTTCGATTAGCATAATATTGCTGCTTTATAATGTCTCTGTGTGTGTTTGTATATATATATATATATATATATATATATATATATATATATATATATATAGAGAGAGAGAGAGAGAGAGAGAGAGAGAGAGTCTCCAGATTTTTTCAAAATATGAAATATATGTGTCTTATTGTTCACTCCTAAAATTCATTATATTCCCCTATGTGGATTTATAATAAACTTTCACAAGTTTATTCTCAGAAATATTCATCCACATGAACTGCATATTTGTTTCTTAGTACTGACAACTATCTTCAGAGACTGGTGCTTACAAATCCTAATATTTCTACAGTAACTTTCTCAGTTGAACATCAATGCAAGTAGATTCCAATGGGACGTGAAGTGTATTTTGGCATTCATTTTTATTCAACACTGGTACATTATTATTTCTTCACTTTATGCACATCTTAGGATATATATTTCATCCACAAGTTCGCAAATTTATAGGCATTTGTTTCACTTTCCATCACTTCCTGATTCAGAACAAATGTATTCCTCCATGTTTCTTGACTGGTTTTTTCATGAGACTTCTTTCTAAACACATTATTTTCGAATTCCATAATCACTTTTGAAGCAAAACTCACACACCCTTCATGATAAACCATAACCCTAACATTACATTAGAAGTATAAGTGGTTGGAATGAATGATTGTATATCATTATAAGATTTTTAAGATATTTTCAGATATCAATTCAATCCATTATTAAAAGTGGAACTAGTTATATTATTTATTCACAGAATTGACTATTCATGCATTATCTCAATATTTATAGACAGAGGGTACACCTCTTTGTACCACCAATAATAATTTATACATCTTCAAAATATTGCTCTCAGAAATGCTGGAAGATATACTTATATCACCTGATCTACATATACATTTTATTACAGTAATATTCTGGACACAAAATGCAAACTACACACTTTTGATTGTACAAAACCCTAAATGGAAAGTGAACATGGTTTAATAAAAACATCCATTTCCAGGTTGTCTAATGCTCTCAAATTTCAATCCTATTTGTGACCACATATTTGTTTCTTTTTAAGATTATATATTCAAACTCAACCCTGTTGAAAATGTCTAATCCTATCACTCACTTTATACTTTGCCTGATTTTGTAAGGTCTCTATTGATATCTGCTTTCCTACATATTTTTCCCAGTTCATCATTGTGACAGACTCTTCACATGTGCTGATACTTACATTCAATCTCTTAACGAAATCCTATGACTAAAGAACTTTTGTTCCAAATTCTATACTCATTCTTCTTCCTAAACCTACTGACACTCTTCCTAATCCTACTGACTATCCCTTTTTTACTGGATGTTCTCTTCTACATTCAATCATCCAAGGTACAATGTCCTATGTCATTGTATATCGATTTATCTGAGATATCTGTACAGAACGTAAATCAAAGCTAAGTATCCCAATCAAGGGCCGAATGCCCTTCTGGGCTTCAAATCTTACCTAGATTTCTGTTTTCATACATATATTTCCCTTGTATATTCTTATAAATATCACAAGTTCCCATATCATTATTCATCCCACAGATTGTTTCTTAACCAAAATCAAACCTCTTATTTACCCTAACCATAAACTGTTTCCTTAATCTAACTTTACAGAGGAGCAGGCACAGAGTTGGTATTAGAATACAGGAATGTGGGGGATCTATCACCTGCTGCGAACCACAAATGTCCATGCAGATATGATCCTTGGAAAAGATGTAGGCCGCTATGAAGGACCTGAGAGAGCAAAAGTCAACTTCCATGGTAAAAAACCTGGTCAGGAAGAAGGGATGCGTCTGAATCAGCCTCTCTCTTCTTAATGTAGACAAGATGGACAAAACCAGGCCTGTGTGGAGAGCTGTTCCCGGGTGCTTATGGTTGATATACCATTCTAACTTGTGAAAGTGTCACAGGTAGTAGGGGGAGCCTCCAGTTCATGGGACCCTTGGAAGCAACAGTTAGAACCAAGTTGTTGCCAAGGCAGTGACCTCATTCAGTTCCTGAAGGAAGTGTCCTACCTCATTTCCTTGGTGATGGAACTCTCTGAACTTTGAATCCAAGAAACCAGGCACCCAGAGCTAGACGCAGTCCCAGTCCAAGTGGGCTCACTTGTTTGGATTTACCACAGACAGAGTCAGTCTTTCTTGGTACCTACTGATGTCAGGATGACTACATGCCAGGAGAGCTCTCAAGAGGGGCCTTTCTTGAGAAATCAGGTAGTGTCTCACTGCTGGCTCATGACAACTTCATCAAATTGTCTAAGGAGACCAGATCTGAGACAGGACAGGCAATTTTGTGGGAACATAGTATGGCCCACCAGTCAGAGACCTCTCCGGATAGTTACAGTTCTACTTGGGGTAAGGAGGTGCCTTTGTGGGTGTGGGTGTGAGTTTGAGGTTTTGCCTCATGTTCTGAGAATAGGTAGGTAAGGCAGTTTGTTTGGTTTGGAGTGGACTGTGTCTAGTAAGTCGTTTGACAAGACGAGTGTTTCTATGTCTGTGTATCTCACTGTGTCCGTGGTTGTAGACATTAGAAAAGAGAATGCATCAATGGATGTCTCCTGTCTAGTAGAAAGCTTCCCAGCATTCATCATGCCCAGTTGATAATGGACTGTGGCTTGCCTTATGGTTGGGCCAAACCTGCTATCTTCTTAAGTTCCTGTTTTCTTCATGAATTCTTGCCACTCTCCAGAATAGGCTCATGGTTTTGTGTCCAAGATATGTACCACCTTCAAGCTCTGTGACATGGCCATGTACTGGATAGCTGAATTTAATTGGGAGTATCTCAGAAAACTCAGATATCAGTGTGACCAGTAAAGTCTCAATTGAGAAACCCAGCTTTGGGCCTGCTGTTGTCCTGAAAGTCAGGTAGGTCTTTGCCTCAGGCCAAACTTTGTGAAGCCTGAAGAAAACAGTTTTCAAATGGAAATGAATGGGCATCACCTGTGGCTCTTTGCTTAATTGCTTTGGTAAGGGATGGGTCTGAATCAGCCTCTTGGCCCTGTGTGAGGCTTTGGCTTATATTCCCACCACCTGATTGATCTAAAGAAAGATCCCATGTGTGCATCCTAAACCATAATGGCCAAAAGAGCAGTTATTGTTGATGAAGTCTCTCACCTTCCTCTAGGAAGTAAGGTTCTTGACTTCTATCAAGTGAGAATAGGGATCCTTTGCATCAAATGAGTTCTTCTAATCCCTGCAGAGCCTGGCCCATAGGTGCTTGGATATTGTCATGATGCCAATTCACATAAAGACTCTAAACCCCAGAGTCAGAAGGCCTCAAATTGGAGAAGTGGAGCAGTATTAAATGCAGGCCTATTTGATCCATCCTGGTTCACAGGAAGAGTGTCCAGGCCACCCTGACTTTAGGCCAATGAGGGGCAAGGGAGGTTATTTTGCACACTGTCTTGGGCTGGGCCCCTCATGGACACCTCCAGCCAGAGGTAATGATGAGTGTGTATATGGAAGAAGATGAGTGACATGTGGGAGTGTTTTGGATTTAATTGTGTTCATTTGGGTGGTGGTTGGAAGAGATGACTGGGTCCACCTGGGCTTGAACTCTGGTGTGATACCCCTTTGAAACTGATTTCTGATTCTGATCTCAGAGAAGTATTGCCATGAATTTTGTTAGGATTTTAGGAGGCCATGCCTGAGAGTCGCCTTGGAAACTGAGAGCTAGCCCCAGGGTGGCTTTCCCCAGAGTGCTGGGAATCCAGCCAGGATATCACATGATTTTATTCTGAAAGACTTGGCAGCCATAGTTGACAGTCAAAACACACATGGACCTCATACTGTATACCCCAATGGGCCTGGCTTCATGTGACCTGTTGACCACTAAAAACATTCCATATGCTGCAGATATAACCTCTTCTAACCTTGAGTTGAGCTGCATTGCTTGTGGTCCTGTCTTTCCTTGTCTTTTCATACTGTTCGCATTTCTTTCTGCTTGTTGAAACTGTTGTGTTATTGAAAATTCCCCCATATATTTATATTGCTCTTGTATCCTTGCAAAGTCTCCCTTGCAGGTGCAGTTGAGGGTCTGCCCCTCCTACAATAGGGGCAATGTGCCTACCAACCCAGCAGGCCACTGGGCTTTTTCTGAAGGTCAGTAGCAGGTCCGCCGACCTTACAGGTGTGGGCGGTGGCTCTGCCACTCTGCGGGTGCTGGGCCTGTTCTATGAGTGGGTCAGAGGTCCATCTGCCTTGGAGGCATGGGCGGTGGCTCTGCCCCTCACCCTCTCAATGTGTTTTTAAAGTTAACAAATATGTGAATTCCTGTCTCCGTTTCTCTGTAGCCTATTCAGAACATGTATTTTTATATGCACATATAGAATCCTACATGGTATCACACGTACATTCTTGTGAGTTTGGCTGAATTGGCAGATAAAAATTGTGAGAAGAGATCCCTCCTCCTAAACGATTTTGGAACTGAAAAGTCAACATATGGGTTACCTTCCTAGTTGCAAAACATTATACATAAATCCATGTTCAGTAAAATGAATATTTTTGGATCTGTGGATAATATATATTTCATAGTGAATTTCAATTGGCATATATATTGCTACTTTTTAATGTCTGTGTGTGTTTTGTGTGTGTGTGTGTATATATATATATATATATATATATATATATATAATATATATATATACTCTACAGATTATTAAAAATATGAAATATATTTGTCTTATTATACACTCCCTAAATTCATTCATGTTCATGTATGTGGATTAATAATCAACTTTTCACAAGATTATTCTCAGAAAGATTCATCCACCTGAAATACATATTTGTTTTCTAGTACTGAAAATTAACTTCAGTGAATGGTGCATAGAAATCCTAATAATTCTACAGTAACTGACCCAGTTTAGCTTCAATGCAAGTAGATTTCTATGGGACATGATGTGTATTCTGACGTTTATTTTTATTCAACACTGGTACATTACTATTTTATTCAGTTTTTGCACATCATAGGATATATATTTCATCCACAAGTTCACAAATTTATAGGAATTTGTTTCATTTTCAATCAATTCCTGCTTCAAAACACATGTAGACCTCCAGGTTTCGTGACTGGGCTTTTAATGAGATTTCTTTCCAAACACATTATTTTCGATTTACATAATCACTTTTGAAGCAAAACTCACACACTCTTCATGAAAACTCATTACCCTAATATTACCATTAGAAGTATAACTGGATGGAATGAATTATTGTATATCAATATAAGATTTCCTGTATATTTTCAGATATCAATTCAGTCCATTATTGAAAGTTGAAACCAGTTATATTATATATTCACATTATGATCTATTCATTCATTATCTCTATATTCATAGACACCGTGTACACATAATTGTACCAAAGTCTAAATGGAAAGTGAGCATGTATTTCTAAAAACATCCATGTCCAGGTTGACTAATGCTCTCAAATGTCAATCCTATTGGTGACTAAATATTTGTTTCTCCTGAAGATTAAATATTCAACCTCAACCATGTTGAAAATATCTAATCCTATCACTCACTTTATACTTGGCCTGATTTCCTAATGTCTCTATTGATATCTGCTTTCCTACATATTTTCCCCAGTTCATCACTGTGACTGACTCTTCACATGTGCTGACATTTACATTCATTCTCTACCTGAAACCCTATTGCTAAAGAAATTTTAGTCCAAATCCTATACTCACTCTTGATTCTAAACCTAATGACTATCTTCCTAATCGTACCTACTATCCCTTTTTGAATGGATGTTCTCTTCAACATTCAATCATTCAAGGTACATGGTCCTATTCCATTGTATACCAATTGATCTGAAACAACTGTGCAGGACTTAATTCAAAGCTAAGTATTTAAATCAAGGGCCCAATGCCCTTCTGGGATTCAAATCTTACCTAGACTTCTGTTTTCATATTTATATTTCGACTACATACTCTTATAAATATACCAGGTTCCAAATACCATTATTCATCCCACAGAATGATTCCTAACACAAATGGAACATGTTATTAACCCTAACAATACACTGTTCACTCAATCTAATTTTACAGATGAGCAGGGACAGAGTTTATCTTACAATACAGCAATGTAGGGTATCTACCACCTGCTGAAAATCTCAAATGTCCAAGCAGAAATGATCCCTGGAGAAGACGTAGGCAGCTATGAAGGACCTGAGAGAGCAAAAGATATCTTCTATGGCAAACAAAGATGTCAGGATGAAAGGATGTGTCTGAATCAGCCTCTCTCTTCTTAATGTAGAGAGGATGGTCAAAACCAGGCCTGTGTGGAGAGCTGTTCCCAGGAGCCTATGTTTGATATACCATTCTAACTTGTGAAAGTGTAAGAGAAAGTAGGGGCAGCCTCCATCTCATGGGACCCTTGGAAGCAACTGTTAAGACAAAGTGGTTGTCAAGGCAGTGACCTCATTCAGTTCCATAAAGAAGTGACCTACCCCACTTCTTTGGTGAGGAAACTCTCTGAACTTGGAATCCAGGAAACCAGGCACCCAGAGCCATTCCAAGTCCCAGTCCCAGTGGGCTCACTTGTTTTGATTTACCAAGGACAGAGTCAATCTTTCTTGGTACCTACAGATGTGAGGAAGGCCAAATGCCAAGAGAGCTATGAAGAGGGGGCCTATCCTGAGAAAGCAGGAAGTGGTTCACTACTGGATCCTCACAACTTCACAGAGATGGCCAAGGAGACCAGATCTGAGACAGGACAGGCCATTTCATTGAAACATAGAATGGCCCACCAGTCAGAAGACACTCTGGATCGTCAGAGACCTACTTGGGGAAGGAGGTGCCGGAAGGAGGTGCCTTTGTGTGTGTGGGTGTGGGTTTGTGGTTTTATCTCATGTTTTGAGAATAGGTAGGAAAGGCGGTTTGTTTGGTTTGGAGTGGACTGTTTCTAGAAAGTCATTTGACAAGGCGAGTGTTTCTATGTAAATGTATCCAACACTGTCCGTGGTTGTAGACATGTGAAAGAGAATGCAACAATGGATATGTCCTATCTAGTAGAAAGCTTCCCAGCATTCATCCTACCCAATTTGTGAATGGATTGCAGCTTGCCCTATAGATGAGCAACCCCTACTATCTTCCTAAGTTTTGGTTTTCTTCCCGCATTCTGGCCACTATTCAGAATAGGCTTGTGGTTTTGTGTCCAATATATGTACCACCTCCAAGCTCTTTGACATGGCCATGTAATGGATAGCAGAATGGAATGGCGAGCATCACAGAAAACGCAGATATCAGTGTGACCAGGAAAGTCTCAGTGGAGAAACCCTACTTTGGACCTTTTGCTTACCTATTTTTCTATTGCCCTGAATGTTAGGAAGGTCTTTGCTTCAGGCCACCCCTTTGTGAAACCTGAAGAAAACCATTTTCAATTGGAAATGAATGGGCATCACCTGTGGTTCTTTGCTTAATTGCTTTGGAAAGGGATGTGTCTGAATAAGCCTCTTGACCCTCTGTCAGGCTATGGCTTAGATTCTCAGCACCTGATGGATCTAAAGAAAGTTCCCACGTGTGTATCTAAAACCAAAATGGTAAGAATATCGGTCATTGTGGATGAAGTCTCTTGCTTTCCTCTGTTAGGTTCCTGACCTCCATCAAGTGAGAATAGGGATCCTATGGGTCAAATGTGTTATTCAAAGCCCTGCAGAGCTGCTGGGGTTTTCTCATGACTCCAATTCACATAAAGAATCTAAACCCCACAGTCAGAAGGCCTCAAATTTGAGAAGCAGATCAGTATTAAGGGCAGGCCTATTTGACCACTCCTGGTTCACAGGAAGTATGTCCAGGCCACCCTGAAGTTTGGCAAATGAGGTGCATGGGAGCTCATTTTGGACACTGTCTTGGGGTGTGCCCCTCATGGAATACTCCAGCCAAAGGTTATGATGAATGTCTATATGGAAGAAGTTTAGTGCCATGTGGGAGTGTTTTGGTTTTAATTGTGGTCATTTGTGTGGTGGTTGGAAAAGATGACTTGTTCCAACTGGGCTTGGACTCTGGTGTGATTCCCCATAAGTCTGAGTTCTGAAACTGACTTCAGACTAGTATTTCCATGAATTGTTTTGGGATTTTAGGAGGCCACACATGAGAGTCACCCTTGTAAACTGAGTTCTAGGCCCATGATGGATTTCAAAATCACACTTGGAATCTCATCCAGGATATCATATGATTTTATTCCTAAATAGTTGGCAGCCATAGTTAAGAGAGAAAACACACATGGATCTCACATTGTAGACCTCAATGGGCCTGGCTTCATGTGACCTTTTGGCCCCTATTTGGGAATCCTTGCCTGTGAGAGTTCTCCAGAGCTTTCTTTCAAATGAGCTTTCTCAAAATTTTATGGTTCCTGGATGAATGGGAAACCCACAGTGGCTCCAACTTCATCCTTGAAAATGGCTAGATAAATATCATGAAATTTTGGACATTCCCATGACCAGGGGGCACTAGAAAACCTTTCAATGTTCTATTGCTGATCATGAGTGTACCAGACAGTGCCTTGATTCACTGGGTTTCAAGAAAATGGTGTAGAACAGAGATGCCAGTAAGTTGGCGCCTTCTGAGTAGTGGGCCAAGAGCAGTGGTGTGCGGGTGTGTGATAATACATCTGTGTTGTGGCCATCTGGATCTGCCATTGGCTTTCAAATGGCTTGTGACTGACATGGTGCAGCCAGCAGACCTTTATATGAAAAGGCATCTTGTTATATGGAGACAATTCTGGGCAATGTTGAGAATCAGGTTGCTGTGGACAAGGGGGCAAGCTATGTGGGATAGAAGCCTGACTGGTGCATTCTCCTGTAGACACTGATCCACCAAACGTAACAGAATTCCCTCCAACACGGGGACGATTTCAACTCCTTCTATTTCATGAAACAAATACCAAACTCCCAGTGTATCAGCAAGAAAGACCATGAAAAGTGGAGGATGACCAAAGGGCTTCACAGTCCACACGGGGAGACATTTAGCCCCAATGGCCTTAGTTTACCTACAAAAAGAGAATTAATCTCTGCTGTGCCATGTTCATTGGAAAATAAGAAAACATGTCCTCCAGGTCACATAGATGTAGATCCAGCTTTGATGGTCTCACTACAAAGGAAACTAAAGCTCCTGACAACAACATATATTTCAAGTGCCCAACCTCAGAGGCAGTTACTCAAGAAGTCTTTAGGCCAGCAGAACTCCATGTTTGTGGAGGGTTTACCCTGTCCCTTACTTTTGGAAACTCCTCTACCACCCCCAAGGTTTTGAACTCCTGAGCATTTTTCATTCCAGATATGTATTCACAGATTTTCTAATTCTTCTCCTCTAATTATGTCTTACTTTGGGACAAGGTAATGTGAAGGCATTGTTCTGGATGAGAGTGGGAAGTTTCTTGTGTAGCACATATATGCATACACATTGAATTCATTTTCCTATTTTCTATTCGTAATACTGAATCCCTGACACTAAACCATACCCTACTAGACTCTGACTACTAATCCTAATATGATGGAGAAAAATAACCCAAACAGAATAGAAATACATGCAGTTCAGAGCAGGCATGGTGTATAGTTGGACTTGCCTTTTGCGTGATGAAGGCTTGGTGTTATAAATCTAGTCAATTTTTTATTGAAATAGTTCTCTATGTGTTTTTAAATTTAACAAATATGTGAATTCCTGTCTTCCTTTCTCTGTAGCCTATTCAGCACATGTATTTTTATATGCACATATAGAATCCTTCCTGGTATCACACGTACATATTTGTGAGTTGGCTGACTTGGCAGATGCAAACTGTTAGACGAGATCACTCCTCCTAAATGCTGTTCGAAATGAAAATTCAAACTATGGGTGAGCTTCCTATTTGAACAACATAAATCCATGTTCAGTAAAATCAATATTTTTGCATCTGTGGATGATATATATTTCATGGTGAATTTCGATTGGCATACATAATGCTACTTTTTAATGTCTCTGTGTGTGTGTATATATATATATATATATATATATATATATATATATATATATATATGTATTCACTCTCCAGATTTTTCGAAATATGAAGTATATGTGTCTTATTATACACTCCCTAAATTCATTCATATTCACGTATGTGAATTTATAATCATCTTTTCACAAGATTATTCTCAGAAATATTCATCCACCTGAAATACACATTTGTTTTTTCCTAGTACTGACAACTAACTTCAGGGGATCATATGATGGCCCCAATGGGAGTTCATCATCCCCGTGTACCACATCACTGTGTGGAGAATGACGAGTTAGAAAGGCTAAAAGCTATCTTGTTCGGAATTTTCAGCAAAATTGAGGTGCTCCAAAACCTAGAGGAAAGATTTCCATCACTGGCCAATCAGCAATGGGCGCTCAAACTTGAGTGATTTGTCCACAGGGAGGGTCACGCTGCTTATTCAGCAAATCACCCTGCGGCTAGAATCTGCTGTGCGCACCGGGAAACGACCAGATAGCAACGCAAAGATACAGCACTGAAAATTCTGTGGGCTCCTGCCAGCTGTGCAATCACTGTGGTCAGTGCTGAATTCTGGGTTTGAGACGGGGGAAGGAAGCAGTCCAATTCGGTTCTCCACACCGGTCATACCACAGAGGAAGCCAGCGGCCACCATCTTGGAGAGCTGACATCACCATCGCTGTTTTCGACTGATCGCATCTCATTCAGCTATAGAACAGGTAATTTCAGGCTGCCATTCACCTGCATCTCGCAGACAAATTACTCAGGCTCAGTGCTAAAGAACCCACAGAAATTTCTTCTTAGAGCCTGCTCCTATCAAAACATACACCGAGCACGGAGCGGCCAAATTCCGGCTCCTGGAACTGCTCTGGCCCAGGGCTAAAGAACCCGCAGAAACTGCTTCTCGGTCCGGGTCCTGCTGAATACTGTGGAGGTAAATACCAACCAATCCTTCATAGGCAGTGGCAACAGGATTGAGATGGGGCTTGTGAGGGCCAGTCAGGACTCACCCGTTGCTTTGGTCACCCGGCAAACAGAACTAAATGCTGCCGTTCGCATGGGATACCAACATGGCAGAGATCTGATGTCATCACAAAGCGGTGAAGGAGATAACTTCATCAATACCAGTGACGACAGAAACAGTTGGTCTGTTGGTAAAGAAAGTGACTCACAAACACCCAAGTCTCTCTCACTTTGTCATCAAGCCAGAGGGGCAGAGCAGAGCTGCTGCCTGCGCCTGGAAGAGGCCCAGCGACCCACCAGCGTGGTAGTCACGTCACCACAATTCTCGTAGGGGCAGAGCATTGCCACTGCCTGTGCCCGGAACAGGCCCAGTGACCCGCAGGCGTGGTTGTCACGTCACCCCAATTGGAGTAGGGGCAGAGCAGAGCCACAGCCCAAGCCCGCGAAGTAGTCAGACCTGCAACGGACCTGCGAAACAGGCCCAGCAGCCTGCCGGCATGGTAGACACATCACCCCAATTGGAGTAGGGGCAGAGCAGAGCCGCTGCCCGTGCCCGCAAGGTAGAAAGACCTGCGACTGACTGGCAGAACAGGCCAGGCGGCCTGCCGGCATGGTAGACACGTCACCCCAATTGGAGTAGTGGCAGAGCAGAGTCGTCGCCCATGCCCGGAACAGGCCCAGCGACCCGCTGGCGTGGTAGACACGTCACCCCAATTAAAGTAAGGGCAGAGCAGAGAGGCCGAACGTGCCTGCAAGGTAGCCAGACCTGCGACCGACCGGCAGAACAAGCCCAGGGTTCCAACTACAAATCATAATATGATGGAGAAAAATAAACCAAACAAAATAGAAATACAAGCAGTTCAGAGGAGGCATGTTGTATAGTTGGAGTTGCCTTTTTCATGATATAGCGTAGGAGTTAAAAATCTACTCAAGTGTTTCTTGAAATAGATTTCCATGTGTTTTTAAACTTAACAAATATGTGAATACCTGTCTCCCTTTCTCTGTAGCCTATTCAGCACATGTATTTTAATATGAACATATAGAATCCTACCTGGTGCCACACGTACATTCTGGTGAGGTGGCTGACTTGGCAGATACAAATTGTGATAAGAGACCACTCCTACAAAACGCTGTTGGAATTGAATATTCAGCCTATGGGTTAGCTTCCTAGTTGAACAACATTATACGTAAATCCATTTTCACAAAAATGAATACTTTTGGATCTGTGGATTATATATATTTCATGATGAATTTCGATTAGTGTATATATTGCTACTTTTTAATGTCTCTGTGTGTGTGTGTGTGTGTGTGTGTGTATAAATATACACTCTACAGATTTTTCAAAATATGAAATGTCTGTGTCTTATTATACAATCCATAAATTCATTCATATTCATGTATATGGATTTATAATCAACTTTCACATGGTTATTCTCAGAAATATTCATCCACCTGAAGTACATATTTTTTTCTTAGTACTGAAAACTAGCTTCAGTGAATGGTGCATACAAATCCTAATATTTCTATCATAACTGACCCAGTTTAACATCAATGCAAGTAGATTCCTATGGGACATGATGTGTATTTTGATGTTCATTTTTATTCAACACGGGTACATTACTATTTCTGCAGTTTATGCACATCATAGGATGTATATTTTATTCACAAGTTAGCAAATTTATAGGCATTTGTTTCACTTTCAATCACGTCCTGCTTTAGAACCCATGAATTCCTCCATGTTTCTTGCCTGGTATTTTCATAAGAACTCTTTCCATACATATTATTTTCAAATTCCATAATCACTTTTGAAGCAAAACTCACACATCATTCATGATAAACAATAATCCTAATATAACCAATAGATGTATAACTGATTACAATGAATGATTGTATATCAATATAAGATTCCTTATATATTTTCAGATATCAATTCCATCTATTATTTAAAGGGGAACCAGTTATATTATTTATTCACACAATGGTCTATTCATACATTATCTCTATATTCATAGACACAGGGTACACCTCTTTGTACCCCCAATACTAATTTATACGTCTTCAAAATACTGCTCTCAGAAATGGTGGAAGAAATACTCATGTCATTTGATCTACATATACATTTTGTCACAGTAATATTCAGGACACAAAATGCAAAGGTCACTCTTCTGATTGTACCAAAGCCTAAACGGAAATGAGCATGCATTACTAAAAACATCCATGTCCAGGTTGCCTAATGCTCTCAAATGTCAATCCTATTAGTGACTACATATTTGTTTCTTCCTAAGATTATATATTCAACCTCAACCCTGTTGAAAATGTCTAATCCTATCACTCAATTTATACTTTGCCTGATTTCCTAATGTCTCTACTGATATCTGCTTTCCTACATATTTACCCCAGTTCAATATTGTGACTGACTCTTCACATGTGCTGACATTTACATTCACTCTAGCCGAAACACTATTGCTAAAGAACTTTTCCTACAAATCCTATACTCACTCTTCTTTCTGAAGCTACCATCTTTCTTCAAAATCCTACCGACTATCCTACTTTGAATGGATGTTCTCTTCGACATTCATCTTTCAGAATGATTCCTAACCAAAATCGAACATGTTATTAACCCTAACCATACACTGTTCCCTCAATCTAACTTTACAGAAGAACAGGGACAGAGTGTTCTTAAAATACAGGAATGTAGGGTATCTTCCACCTGTTGAGAACCTCAAAGGTCCATGCAGAAATGATCCCTGGAGAAGATGTAGGCATCTATGAATGACCTGAGAGAGCAAAAGTCTTCTTCCATTGCAAACAACCTGATCAGGATGAAGGGTTGTGTCTGAATCAGCCTCTCTCTTCTTAATGTAGAGAAGATGGACCAAAGGAGGCCTGTGTGGAGAGCTGTTCCAGGGTGCCAATGGTTGATATACCATTCTAACTTGTGAAACTGTCCCAGGTAGTAGGGGCAGCCTCCATCTCATGGGACTCTTGGAAGCAGCTGTTAGGACAAAGTGGTTGCCCCGGCAGTGACCTCATTCACTTACTGAAGGAAGACACCTCACCTCTCTTCCTTGGTGATGGAACTCTCTGAAATTGGGATCCCGGAAGCCAGGCACTCAGAGCCAGTCCCAGTACCAGTCCCTGTAGGCTCACTTGTTTGGATTTACCAAGGACAGAGTCAGTCTTTCTTGGTGCCTACTGATGTGAGGTTGGCCTAATGCTAGGAGAGCTCTGAAGACAGGCCTTTCCTGAGAAAAAGTCAGTTGCTCACTGCAGTCTCCTGACAAATTCACAGAGTTGGCCAAGGAGACCAGATCTGAGACAGGACAGGCTACTACGAGGGAACATAGTATGGCCCACCAGTCAGAGCACACTCCAAATAGTCACAGACCTACTTGGGGGAAGGAGGTGCCTTTGTGGGTGTGGGTGTGGGTTTGTGGTTTTGTCTCATGTTCTGAGTATTTGTAAGAAAGGCAGTTTGTTTGGTTTGGAGTGAACAGTTTCTTGTACGTCATTTCACAAGGCAAGTGTTTCTATGTCTGTGTATCCCACTGTGTCCGTGGTTCTAGACATTGGAAAAGAGAATGCATCAATAGATGTGTCCTGTCTAGTACGAAGCTTCCCAGCATTCAACCTGCCCAATTTATGAATGGACATTGGCTTAACTTATGGATGGGCAACACCTCTTATTCCAAGGTTCCTGTTTTCTTCCTGAATTCTGGCCACTCACCAGAATAAGTTCATGGTTTTGTGTCCAAGGTATGTACCACCTCCAAGCTCTGTGAAATGGCCTTGTACTGGATAGCTGAAGGAAATGGCGAGCATCTCAGAAAACTCAGATATCAGTGTGACCAGGAAAGTCTCAGTGGAGAAACCCTTTTTTGGCTATTTGCTTACCTATGGTTCTGTTGCCCTGAATGTCAGGAAGGTATTTACCTCAGGCGACACCTTAGTGAAGCCTGAAGAAAACAGTTTTCAAATGGAAATGAATGGGCATCACCTGTGGCTCTTTGGTTAATTGCTTGGGAAAGGAATATGTCTTAATAAGTCTCTTAGCCATGTGAGTGGCTGAAGCTTAGATTCTCAGCATCTGATGGATCTAAAGAAAGATCCCATGTGTGCATCCAAAACCAAAATGGCCAAAAGAGCAGTCATTGTGGATGAAGTCTCTCACCTTCCTCTGTAAGGTTCCTGACTTCCATCAAGTGAGAATAGGGATACTTTGTGTCAAATTAGTTCTTAAAAGCCCTGCAGAGGCTAGCTAATAGGTGCTTGGGGTTTCTCATGACTCCAATTCACATAAAGAATCTATACCTGACTGTCATAGGCCTCAAATTGGAGAAGCAGAGCAGTATTAACGGTATGTCTATTTGATCACTCCTGGTTCACAGAAAGGGTGTGCAGGCCACCCTGACTTTAGGCAAATGAGGGGCAAGGGAGCTTATTTGGATGCTCTCTTGGGCTGCGCCCCTCATTGAAACCTCCATCCAGAAGTTATGATGAGTGTCTTTATGGAAGAAGTTGAAGACCATGTGGGAGTGTTTTGGTTTTAATTGTGGTCATTTGTTTGGCGGTTGGAAGAAATGACTGTGTCCACCTGGGCTTGAACTCTGGTGTGATTCCTCTTAGAGACTGATTTCTGGAAGTGACCTCAGAGAAGTATTGCCATGAATTGTGTTGGAATTTTAGGAGGCCACACAAGAGACACCCCCTTGGAAACTGAGATCTAAGCACTGGTTGGTTTTCTAGAGAGCACTGGGAACCTCAGCCAGGATATCACATGATTTTATTCTGAAAGACTTGGCAGCCATAGTTGAGAGTCAAAACACACATGGACCTCACATTGTAGATCTCAATGGGCCTTGCTTCATGGGACCTTTTGGCCATTCTTTTGGATGCCTTGCCAGTGAGAGTTCTCCAGAGATTTCATTGAAATGAACTTCCTCACCTGCCGCAGTCTGGCTGGGCACAATTCAGGAGCCACTTGTCAAAAGAAACTAACTTTATTTTTAGAACTACACAAGATAAACAAAACAGCTCCTCAGGAATAAAACCCTCAGAGCCCAACTGCCACCACCGGCTTCCCACAAGCCACACACCCCAACAACCTCTTCCTCCCACAATCCTCCTGCTCTTGAGGCCGATTGGCTGGGTCGCATGGGCGGAGCCAAAAAAGTCCCCCAATGAGCAGCTCCGTGGTCTGAAAGGGCAGGGAAACAGCCCAATGAGCATCACCGCAGAGGAGCCAATCAGCTAGTTGTTGCTGGGGCCGCTGTGAGCCAATCATCAGCTGGTAGTCTGAAAGGGCAGGGAAACAGCTCAATGAGCATCTCCACAGAGGAGCCAATCAGCTAGGTGTTGCTGGGGCCGCTATGAGCCAATCATCAGCTGGCAGTCTGAAAGTTTGCTGGAGCCCCTTCGGCTGTGGCTCTCAACATCTCCCCCTCTCTGTTTAAACAAGAAGCATGTGGCTTAGGGACCGTGTCTGCCTTAGGTTGTCCAATAGTACATATGGTCCTTACCCGTTATTGGATGAGCTGACCTCAAGGCGTCAGCCTCCTGTCTCAGGTTGGTACCATAGTAATTGGATCTTACCCGTCATTGACTACCAGTCCAGTATAAAGCCACACCTGTGTAGAGGTCTTCGTACCAGCGGGGGGGTGAGGTTCTTTGCCTCACCTCTGTTGGCCCCCAAATTTTAGCTGAACGATCATGACAAACAGAAGGGAGGAAGATACACCAAGCCAGCTGACGGCTCCTTTTGGAAAAATTGTACCACCGATGACACCATCAGCATAAATACCCCAACACTACCAGAAGTTGCTGCACCAACAGATAGTTCACAATGCATACAAGTGAGTTCACAATGCATATAAGTGATACATAGTCCAGGCAAGTTCTGCAAGCAGTTCAGTGATGGCTATTGCAGAAGCTGTAGATTGGTTTTATCTTTGTCTTCATGCACTGGGATGAAGATAGGAATTTTGGCAATAATGGCTGAAGAAAAAATTATGTAACGTTCCAGAAGGCATTAAAAGAAAACAATTTTCTTAACAATTTACATTATCTTTAAGAGAATTATTAAATATAATGAAAAGGAAAGGTGAAAGTAAACAAACAGATCTGTTAACCTCCTTTTTTGTTCACATTTTAAAACAATCTTCAACAGCTGTTTACCCAATTTAAATTAAACCATTTAAATAACGTGAATAAAAAAAAATTATTTGGATCCATTTTTTCATGAGCGCTCATCATATATGACATATGGACATACGTACATTCAAACACAAAACACAAGTGTGCACACATAATACATATGACACATAACATAATAGTAAAGTCCTTATAACTTTTTACAGGTGAAATCTCCATTGCAATGTTTAAAAACTCTATAGTCAAAAAATAGAACTGATCAGCAAAACATTAACCTAGGTCTGTATGAGCTCAAAAAAAAAATATGGGAAAGGGCAATAATAAAATAGATATTGAAAAAAGCATTCTGGTTCTGTCGCAGATGTAAGAATAACCAAACTGGAGTTCTGGATATCACATCTTCTTTTTGGTCTGTAGAAATCGCTTTAGTTAATCTGTCTGGAATCCAAATCAGCTGCTGTTCTCCCTGTAGAAACACATAAACAGATCCCCGACTCCAGGCAATCACTGGGTCAGGACCTTAGTTAATCTGTCTGGAATCCAAATCAGCTGCTGTTCTCCCTGTGGAAACACACAAACAGACCCCCGACTCCAGACAATTACTGGGTCAGGACCTTTCCATTGTCCTGTTTGAATATCCTTCCAAAGTACCTTGGGCTTATGTACATTTTTTGGACACATATGCCTTTCCGCAGCACTAAGCCCTGATGAATCCAAATTTAAAAAGTTTAGAGTAAAAAGGGTTATTTTAAGTTTATCTTTGGGGAATATATACCCCTTCCAATTCCTTCTTTTTTGCTTTAATAAGTACATTTTAATAGTTTGATGAGCTCTTTCAACTATGCCTTGTCCCTGTGGATTGTATGGGATTCCTGTTATATGAGTAATGCCAAATGATGAGCAAAATTGTTTAAAAGCGGTAGAAGTATAACCAGGGGCATTATCTGTTTTTAACTGTTTTGGAACGCCCACAGTGGCAAAATTTTGTAAGCAATGAGCTATAACATCTTTAGTTTTTTCTACGGCATGAAGGGAGCCCATCAAAAATCCAGAAGAAGTATCAACTGTAACATGCAAATATTTTAATTTTCCAAATTCTGGCAAATGTGTGACGTCCATCTGCCAAATATGGTTAGGTATCAATCCTTTAGGATTGACTCCAAGATTAACTTGTGGTAAAAAGGTCACACAATTTTGACATTGTTTTATTATTTGTCTAGCTTGTTCCTTAGTTATTTTAAAACGCTTTTGTAAAGTATTAGCATTGACATGGAAGTTTTTATGAAAATGTATAGCTTCTTCTAGTGTAGAGAAAATATGTATGTCATGTGTAGTTTTATCTGCTAAATCATTGCCCAAACTAAGGGCTCCAGGCAATCCTGTATGTGCCCTGATATGTCCTATAAAGAATGGATCTTTTCTGTCCCAGATTAGACTTTGTATAGTGGAAAACAAAGAGAAAATAGTAGAGGAATGGGAAATCCTACCAGCATCTTCAAGGGATACTATAGCATTAACTATATACTGACTATCGGAAAATAAATTAAATACAGAATTTTTAAACATCACAAAAGCCTGTAATACTGCTTTAAGCTCTACCTTTTGAGCTGATTGTTTGGGTACTAAAAATGTAAAAGTTTGATCAGGTGTAACTATTGCTGCTGTACCATTATTTGATCCATCAGTGAATATATTTGGAGCATTCCCGATAGGTGTTTTTCTTGTCATTTTTGGAAAAATTACAGGATGCGATGACCAAAAAGACAATAAAGGATTAGATGGTAAGTGGTTATCAAATGAAACATTAGATTTGCACATGATTATTGCCCAAGTATTTAACTCATTAGCTAACTCATCAATTTGATTCATAGTATATGGAGTAATAATTTTATTGGGAGAAATTCCAAACACTCCCTTTGCTGCTTTTATTCCTTTGAGTATTAATTGTCCTACAGCCTCAGGATACCTAGTAAGAATAGTGTTAGGAGAATAAGATAAATGTATCCATAATAATGGACCTTCTTGCCAAAATACTCCTGTAGGAATATTTTTTGTTGGTAGTACAATAAATAATAAAGGCATACTTATATCAATTCTATCCAAATGCATATTTTCCATATATGTTTCAATGATTTTTAATGCCTTTCTTGCTTCAGGCGTTAACATTCGGGGTGAATTTGGATCTGATGGACCTTTTAGGATATCAAATAAAGGTCCCAACTCTCCTGTTGGTATACCTAGATAAGGCCTTATCCAATTTATGTCTCCTAATAACTTTTGAAAGTCTTTAAGTGATTTGAGTTGATCTACTCGTATTTGAATTTTTGGTGGACGGACCATGGTTGAGGATAATAGAACTCCCAAATAATTAATTGGAAAATTTAATTGTACTTTATCTATTGCTATCTCTAGATTATAATTTTTTAATAAATTTGTAAGTGTGGCATAACAGTCTAGCAATGTGTTTTTAGCTTTGTGTGCTAATAATACATCATCCATATAGTGAAATATTTGTAGTTCAGGATTTTGATTTCTAAGTGGCTGGATTGCTTTGTTAACATAAATTTGACACATAGTTGGGCTGTTAGCCATCCCTTGAGGGAGTACTTTCCATTCATATCTCTGATCAGGACCTTCATGATTCAGTGCAGGGATAGTAAATGAAAAACGTGGACTATCCTCAGGATGAATTGGAATTGAAAAAAAACAATCTTTAATATCTCTAACTAAAACATACCAAGTTTTTGGCAAAGCAGACAATTGAGGAATCCCCGATTGAGCAGGTCCCATAATAACCATCTCATTATTAATGGCTCTTAAATCTTGCAATAATCTCCATTTACCAGATTTCTTTTTGATGACAAAAATGGGAGTATTATGGGGAGATACAGAAGGTTGTATATGTCCTTCCGCTAATTGTTGTTTGATCAGGTCATGGGCTGCTTGTATCTTTTCTTTAGTCAGGGGCCACTGAGGAACCCATACTGGTCTTTCTGATTTCCAAGTAATTTTTATTGTCTCAGTGGCCCTTTCTGAAAATCCAACCCATGTCTGTCTGTTCCTTGATCTATTTGTATTGGTGCTGCTATACCTTGTTCTTGTTTTCCTAATCGTTTTCCTTTCCTAAAACCTTGTCTAGTCATAATAGTGGGTACATTTTGGTTGATGTTATTTGTTAATGTCAAACCTAATTGATCTAGGACATCTCGTCCCCATAAATTTATAGGAAGATGATCCAATACATATGGCTGTATAGTTCCTTCACATCCTTCAGGATCCTTCCAATCTAATACCATTGCACTTCTATGGGGATTAGTAGCCACTCCTAGGCCTCGAAGCGTTTGAGTGGCTTGTTGTAATGGCCAATGTTTTGGCCATTCTTAACGAGAGATGATGCTAAGGTCTGCACCTGTATCCAGTAGCCCATTAAATTCATGTCCTTGAATATTTAGTTTTAGCATGGGGCGAGAATCTAAATTTAAAGACAGCATAGCCCAATCTACACCTGTGGAGCCTAATCCCTTGGAACCTCTTTCTATAGCATGACTGGAAATTTTATCATGTAGGCTTGGTATTATTAGTAACTGTGCTATTCTATCTCCTGGTGAAATTACTGATATACCATTTGGAGAACTGGCTATAATTTTTATTTCACCTTCATAATCGGGATCAATTACCCCAGGACTTATCATAAGCCCTTTTAGAGTAGAAGAGCTGCGTCCCAATAATAAGCCTACTGTTCCTTTGGGAAGAGGTCCTTTCACCCCTGTGGGAATGATTTGAACTCCCATCTCTGGAGTTAGTACTGATCTGGCGGAGGCGCAGATGTCCAACCCTGGGCTCACTCTGGTTTGTCTGATGAGGGATCTGATGGACAATGTGTCCTGGGCACTACCCTGATGGGGTTGCTGCGTTCCTCCAGTGCTCCGTATATTTGTGGTTTTGGGCCCCGGAACATTGGGCCCCCCTGTCCATTTTTTGGCAATGGAGCCCAATGCCTTTCTCCATGATATCGTGGATAAACACTTGGTCCTTGTTCGTTTTTTGATAGTGGAGTACCCTCTATGGTGGTTTGAGAACGGCATTCATTAGCCCAATGTCTCCCTCTACGGCATCGTGGGCAAATACCCGGTATTCTACTCCTTTGATACCTAGTTTTGTTAAACCCTCCTCCTATGGGGCAATTCCTTTTAAAATGTCCTGTTTGTTCACAATTGTAGCATGTTCTTGGCCTGGAATCTAAAGCCTGTTTTACTGCAGCTGCCACAATTTGCCCTTGTTCATTAATGTCTCTGGCATCTAAAGCCTGTTTTACTGCAGCTGCCACAATTTTCCCTTGTTCATTAATGTCTCTGGCATCTAAAGCCTGTTTTACTGCAGCTGCCATGACTTGCTCTTGTTCATTGATGTCTCTACATAATTTTATATATGTGTTTAAATCTTCATGTTTCCATGGTCTAATGATATCTCTGCACCAACGATTCGCTTGGTCATAAGCCAGTTGTTTTATTAATGGCATTGCTTGTTCTGTATTCCCAAAAACTCTGGTAGCTGTTTGAATAAGCCTATCTACAAATTCAGCATAAGATTCATTAGTTCCTTGTATTATCTTAGATAATTGACCTTGTAAACCTCCATGTCCTTGTAAAGTCTTCCATGCCTTAACTGCATCTACAGCAATTTGTAAATATACACCAGGATCATATGCAATTTGTTGCTGCTGACCCTCATAAGGTCCCTTTCCTAACAACATATCTAGATTTCTCTGAGGATAACCAGCTGCTGCATTTCGCCTAGCCGTCTCCTTGCAAAATTCCTCATTGGCAACCTTCCATAACAGGTATTGTCCTCCATTTAGCACAGCTTTACACATATTAGCCCAATCTGCTGGCGTCATGTTCAAGTTGGTAATGGATTCGACCAAGCTTACAGTGAAGGGTGCTTGAGGACCATAGGTTGTTACAGCCTCTTTTAGCTGCTTCACTGTTTTGAAATTTAAAGTATGGTAAATTCGCTGCCCTCCTACCTCAAATACAGGGCATGTTAATACTTGAGATCCTGTCTCAGGATCTGAACTATCCACTGCGGGGGTTGGGGGCCTCTCAGCATATGAAGGTGGCCTTGTCAGTTGGACACTTACGTCCTCTGGTGATAGAAAGGTGTTAGTAGCAGTCTCCTGTAGAGGTGGTGCTGTTGGTTGGACACTTAAGCCCTCTGGTGATAGAAAGGTTTTAGTAGCAGTCTCCTTTTGTAACTTTCCCCCTGATGGCTTTTTCTGCTCTAAACTTTCTTTCTCTGTCTGATTAGCTCGAAAGACCTTCTCTTTTACTTGAATCTTTTCCTCTTTCTGACTAACTTGAGAGACCTCCTCATTTACTTGAATCAATATGTCTTCTCCTTCCTCTACCTTTGTCTGAATTGAAGGTTTTGGACTAAGAAAACCAGATACCAATGCCCACAATGCCAATGTGCCAGCTGGCAGAGTTCCTGGGCTGTTCTTTTCTATTCTTTTTAAATCTTCACCATGATGGTTCCATTGTGATATATTTAATAACTCCTCCTTAAAAAGCCATGGGCTACATTTTTGCATTGTATCAACGTATGCCCTGACTGTTCTTGATTTTACTGAGATGCCTTCTTCCTCTAACAATTTACTTAACACTCTTTCAGTTTGTTTTTTACTAGTTTCTGATCCCGTATTTCTACTATAATACAACCCAACAAGATGACGCCAAACAAAACCGAGACAGAATGAAATAAAAATGGAACAACAAAAATTCATTATAGCCTTTCTATCCTCCTTATATGTGCATCCGTCCTTTCTCCCTATCTGTTCCTCAGACGTAAATAGTTTTTCCTCAGAAGTGAGCGGTTTTTCTTCCGTCTCACTCATCTCCAGGGACAGGCAACTTAAAACAAAAATGAAGCAAAACAAAAGAGGAATCTTAAAATGGCTCCCCATCCTCTCACCCTGCCCTCAGGGGCGAGCGGTTTACTTACTCTCAGTCGCTCCCTGTGCAAGCCACCAAATGCCGCAGTCTGGCTGGGCACAATTCAGGAGCCACTTGTCAAAAGAAACTAACTTTATTTTTAGAACTACACAAGATAAACAAAACAGCTCCTCAGGAATAAAACCCTCAGAGCCCAACTGCCACCACCGGCTTCCCACAAGCCACACACCCCAACAACCTCTTCCTCCCACAATCCTCCTGCTCTTGAGGCCGATTGGCTGGGTCGCATGGGTGGAGCCAAAAAAGTCCCCCAATGAGCAGCTCCGTGGTCTGAAAGGGCAGGGAAACAGCCCAATGAGCATCACCGCAGAGGAGCCAATCAGCTAGTTGTTGCTGGGGCCGCTGTGAGCCAATCATCAGCTGGTAGTCTGAAAGGGCAGGGAAACAGCTCAATGAGCATCTCCACAGAGGAGCCAATCAGCTAGGTGTTGCTGGGGCCGCTGTGAGCCAATCATCAGCTGGCAGTCTGAAAGTTTGCTGGAGCCTCTTCGGCTGTGGCTCTCAACAGATTTCATTGAAATGAACTTCCTCACCATTTAATGGTTCCTGAAAGAATTGAAACCCACAGTGCCTCCAACTTCATCGTTGAAAAATGACTAGATAAATACCATGAAATTTTTTTAATTCCCATGACCATGTGGCTTGGGAGAAACTTTTGATGTCCTGTTGCGGATCAAAAGTGTACCAGACAGTGCCTTGATTGACTGGGTTTCATAAATATGGTGTATAACAGAGATGCTAGTTAGTTGGAGCCTGCTGAGTAGTGGGGCCAAAGCTGTGGTGTGGAGATGTGTGATGAAACATGTGTGGTGGGGCCATGTAAATCTGCCATTGGCTTCCAAATGGCTTGTGACTGACATGGTGCAGCCAGCAGACCCTTGCATGTAAAGGCATCTTGTTACCTGGAGAGTATTCAGGGCAATGTTCAGAATCAGGTTGCTTTGGTCAAGCGGGCAAGCTATGTGGGATAGAAGTCTGGTTGGTGCATTCTCCTGCAGACCCTGACTCACAACACGTGACAGAACTCCCTCCAGCACTGTGTCCCAGTTGAACTCCTTGTATTTCATGAAGCAAATACCAAACTCCTAGTGCAGCAGCTAGAAACACGACGAAAATTTGAGGATGACCAAATGGCTTCACAGTCTACACTGGGAGACTTTTAGCCCCCAGTGGCAACAGTTTACCTACAAAGAGAGATTTCAGCACTTCTGCCTCATGTCCACTGGAAAATAAAAAAACCATGTCCTCCAGGTCACATATATGCAGACCCAGGTCTGATGGTCTCACGACAAAGGAAGCTAAAGCTCCTGACAACAACATATATTTCAAGTACCAACCTCAGAGGAAGTTTCTCAAGCAGTCTTTAGGATTGCAGAGTTCCATGTTTGTGGTATTTTTACCCTGTTTCTTACTTTTGGAATCTCCTCTACAACCTCCAAAGATGTGAACTCCTGAACATTTTCCATTGCAGATATGTATTCACAGATTTTCTAACTTTTCTTCTCTAATTGTGTCTTACTTGGTGCGAAGGTAATGTCAAGGAATTGTTCTGAATGAGAGTGGGAAGATTTTTGTGTAGCACATATTTGCATACACTTTGGATTCATTTTCCAAATTTCCATTTAAAATACTAAATCCCTGACTGTCAGGGGTAGAAGGAATTTCTCCTTCATAGAATAGCCTGACACTTACAAGAAACAGCCCCCTGGGAGACATCCTGCCTAGGAGATATCCTGTAACCATCTGTCTCCCTGAGACATCATGGGGCCATCTGTCTTACTGAAACATCCTGAGGTTATCTCACCTTGTGAAGACATCCAGGAACTGCCAATAAGAGAGCTTCCCCATACCCAGTATATAAATACCCCTGTGTGAACAATAAAAATTTGCAGCTTGATTAAAACTCCTGTCTTGCTGTCATCTCTCGTGTCTCTTGTCCCTTCATTACTCCCCATCTAGGTTCACCTCCCCCGTTGATGTGTCCTGCCGGCCGGGATATCTGGCACCTACCTACTGGGGCTCGAGCCTTTGACTGAGGGGGAAACCTGTCCTCAGGGAAGACTTAAAAAAGCGGAGCTTGGGATTGCCTCAGCAGACACCACCGAAAGACAGATCCAGGAGGAGAGTGGGGATGACACATGGTGAGTGACCCACCATGGGACAAGCAGTTTCGTCACATGATTTGTTTTTGTCAGGCCTCAAGGAGGCCCTCAAGACATAGGGGGCACATGTTAAGAAAAAGGACTTAAAATTATTTTTTCATACATAGGAGAATTGTGTCCATGGTTTCCCCCTGAAGGGTCCATTGACGGTAGAAAATGGCTTAGAGTAGGAGACTGTTTAAACCATTTTTTGTTGTTGTTGTTGAAGAAAAAGTCCTAGAACAAAGGTATATTAGACCTTTTGTAGACATTAATATTTTATAAGATTTTTAAACACCTAGAAAAATTTGTAAGTTTAAATTTAAAGACATTTATATTTATCTGTTTATCCAATTTAAATTGAACCATTTAAATCACGTGAATTAAAGATCTTTGGATCCACTTTGAAATAGTAAGCTTGCCTTAATTTGATTTTAATTGGAGTCAGTGGTCTTTTCTTGCATCCTGGTGTAATATTTTGTAGTTTCCCATCGAGATGACCCTGCCCCAATAGATCACAAGACCAGACTACTGGAAATTCTGAAGCTGGCCTTCCCTCCAGGGTTCCGGCATGGAGAGGCAATTTCCAAGGCCTTGGTGTGAGATTTTGGTCCAGGGAGCACTGCAGTGAACCACCGCCCTAAAACTATTAGCAAGCACATGGTGGAGGAGGCCTCCATAGGTAAGTGGCGCCTATATAACATCTGATATCCGGTTAAGGGAGATCTCTTCTGATGACAGAGTGGTGTCCTGGGGAGACACACATATACTCCTGTCTGGTACAGTAACGAGAATCATTCTGTCCTCTGTTATGTTCTGTAGGGAATTCCTCTGAAAGCATAGAGAGGTGCCAATGGGCACGCAGGAGCTCCTATCCCAGAGCTTTAGCAAGACGTTGCATAGTTCCTCTGTTTTTCTGTTTCTGCGCTGGTTTTCTGTTTTTTTTTGTGTGTTTTGTTCTGTGTCTCATATGTTTTTTTTTTTGGTTTGTTTTAGTGTGTTTTGTTGTGTGATTTCTGTGGTAAAACTTAACTGAAAATGGGTAATAAAGCAAGTAAACTGACACCCATTTGGACTGTGTTTTAAAGAACTGTGATGAACTTTAATACCCTTTGTTAAGCAGGATGAGAGAAGCCCCTAGCTGGCTGCCTGGAGCACACCCACTGCAGAGGGCAATGCCTGCTGGGGACCTAAGAACTGAGTATCTCCCAGGTTAACACGTAAAACTCCTTAAAACCCCTTGTCCCTTCAGATCGATAGAATCACAACCATTGGGCAGAGACCCCTGTTTTTCTCCTTTGTTAGCAAAGCAGTAAATCTCCCTTTTTCTTTTTCTCAAACCCTGTCCTCATTATTAAATTGGTATTAATTGGCTTCAAAATCAGGAACCAAACTTTAAGTTACAATTTTTGGTATCCCCCACACCCCGGAACTCTTTGAGAGCTGACTACTGAAATGTTAGGAGACGGAGCGTGCTTGGGGTGGAACCGAACAAGAGGAGCTAATCCTGTAAGTGAAAGGAGGGACTGAGGGACTTCCAGCAGCTGCCCAAGCCCTGTTGCTTCAGAGAATTACCTACTTCCTTCCCTGCACTGTAAGGATTTTGCCATCTCTGTTTTCTTAAAAAAGAGAAAAAGAAAAAGGGGACACTAAATACAGTAAAGTCACCATGGAGACCCTTGATTTTACATTTCAGGTTGTCCCTCTGTGAAAACATCTGGTTCCCTTGTGGGAAAATCTATGGTGCCACTGGTGTAGGAGATTTTTCTCTTTTCTGCTCTGGTTTAAAGGCTTCTGTCTGTAAGCCATAGTCTGGAGTTCCTTTCAGTCTGTCTTGTGTCTTTGTTTCTGGCCCTTTAAGACATGTGCAATAATGTGTTGATATTATAAATCATTTCTTGGAAATGATCTTAGCTGAATGTGTATCTAAATGATGATGTTTTATTGTAACAATCTGGCATCTGAATGGGTTTTTGAAGCATTGCACAATCTTGCAGTTAAAAGTCGGGTTTAGGAAATTGTTTAGTTTATGATTTCAGATAATTCATGCCAGAGAACTTAAATACTTAGGATGGAAAACTAGAGAACTCTACTTCCAAGTTGGCAAGTAACTTCCCAATCATTCAGGCTTTTTTTCACCAATTTTTAATTGGGTAGCCTGGGAAAATGTCACTGTGTCTACCAGTGCATTAATTTGGACAAGGATAGTAAATCATAGTATGGTATCTGTTGTCAAAACAAGATATAAAGATGTAAAATTTTGTAAACTGTGTCTTAAACTTGTATCATAAAATTTTGTGAATTTTGTCTTAAAATTGTATTATAATTTTCAACATCTGAACCTGAAAATTATGGTTGAAATGCCTTAGGCCTGAGGTGTCTGCTCAGAATAGCAGCTTTTTCCTGCTCCTTCCAGACCTCAGCCAGGACTTATGTTGAATGGCAAATGAAAGAGGCCTGCAAGCTCAGTAGGAGAGTGATCTGAGGCCTAAAAAAAATTAAATTGTATTGTATTTCCTAATTAATGGCCAGTCAATTTTTCTAGGACTCTTATTTTTTCCTTAGATTCTTTATTTTTTTTTTTTGAGCTCATGATTTTGATCCTAAAGACCTAGGATGATGTTTTTCTGACCAGTTCTATCTTTGACTAACTGTGTAGTTTTTGAAACATTGCAATGGATATTTCACCTGGAAAAGCTACAAGGCCTTTACTATTATTATGTGTGCACAATTTTGTTATGTGTTGTATGTCTATATATTCATATGTCCGTATATCATATATATGATACACAAATTAACATTTATAAAGAGCACTCATTAAAACAAAAATGCTCATAAAAACAAATTTTAAAAAGTGGATCCAAAGATCTTTATTTCAAGTGATTTAAATAGTTGAATTTAAATTGGATAAAGAGATAAAAATAAATGTCTTTAAATTTAAGCTTACAAGTTTTTCTAGGTGTTCAAAAATCTAATAAAATATTAATGTCTACAAATGTTCTAATATGCCTTGGTTCTAAGACTTTTCCTTCAACAAAAAAATGGTTTACACTGTTCAATATATTTGTCTAATATATTGATAAATAAGTAAAGTAAATTTGATATGGGATTACTCATTCATGAGTACTTTTGTTAGATATCTGATTGATTTACTAAGGTCTGTATAAGTTTGTACTAATGTCTGTATAAGATTGTAATAATCAGTCATGTGTTAAAGAGACAAAAATTTCTTAAAACATAAGTTTACCCATAACATTGTGTTTATTAAGTTTTATTTTTTCTAGAGCAAGCAACCATAAAAATTAAACAACTGATTAAATAAGAACTGTTATTTTAGAGCACTGTACTGCCATTTATTTAAAAGCTAAACTTGGTTAATGTAGAAACTTCAATGTAATTGTGATGCTATTAATGTGCTCATATCTTTCAGGTATACGAATCTGTAAGGTAGAAACTTTAAAAGAGCATTATTTCAAGCTGGTGTTCTGAAGTTGTATGGTAAAAAAATATATTGGGCATTCATTTACTTCTTATCAATAAGATATGTAAAGTTGTATGTTACTTTTTACATTGGGGAACAATTTAAATGTATTTTTATGTTAATGAGAGTCTAATCTATATAAAGGTTAAAAAGTTTCAGCCTTTCTTAAATTCATGTTTTAAATGTGATATCATATGGTGTTAACTAATGTTCATGTGACCTCAAATAATATATGTAATCTTTGTAAAATGATATTTAAAAAAACAAAGATCATCTTTAGAAGTAAAACACTTAAGTTTTATAAAGAGCCCTGCCTTACCTGAGATAAGGCTCTGTGTCCCATCTTACTATATGTGAGAATGACTAAGAAAGCAGTAGGTCAGATATTATTTCATTTAAAGTTATGTTCAAAAGTTGTTTTTTTTTCTGTCAAGATTTCTAGGATCTCAAACAGGGGATATAATGTATAACTCAGCTTAAAACTTCAGGGTAGCTATTACACGAACTAAGTATTTTTACTCTTGTTAAAAAATTTTATTTTGTAATTTCCTTATAAGTGATCTAAAGATTCCTTGTTAGTGTTTTACAGAAGTGTTGCTTTAAGAACACAACATGGGTTAATTTAAGATAATAAGTCATCACCTACAAGACAGACAGAATAATACAGATCCCAGTTAATAAAAAAGATAAATAATTATAAAGTTATAGACATTAAAGCCCAGTACTCTTAATATAAGGCTGTTAAAATGTATTTGCTGGATGATTAAGATTAGGATTTATATTAAAGTTACATGAAAAGGGACAAGAAAACCAATATTTGGCTCTTGCTCTCTGAGTCAGTCTGAATCCAGGGAACAAGGGACTTCTCAAAGAGCTTTGCAACTCTGGGCCTCATATCTTCCCAATTAGGGAGATTAATGAGACCCCTGGAGAACAGAAAGCCAATCAGTGCATTTGCTAAGAAGAGGAGAGTCATCAGAGAAGGGAGACATCCCTGATGCTTCCAAGGGTAGCCACATGGTCAAGCAAGACCTGGACCCACCTAGCGCAAATGGCACTAGCTGAACTGAGAAGCTGCTCTCAAGTTTCCCCAGGAATGACTCCCATAAAAGCTCAGTTGACTTTTAACAATAGATAGAAACAAAAGTCAGTTTGACTGTTTCATGATAAACACTTAGGAAAGACAGTTAAAACCAAAATACAGCCATTCCTGGGCATTTTAAATAATAATATTAATAATAATAATAATAATTTTTTATACACATTATGTTAGCCTCCCCAAATAAGTAAGACTGGAGGCTACAAAGAAGGATTCCCAGAAAGGAATGCCTGATAACTATAAAAAGAGACTATCAAGAGGAGCTGCCAGAGGCAGAAATTTTTAGTTTAAGGCCTACAGATATTCCTAACCTACAGGTAGGGTTGGTGTTTGCTAGTACGATTATCCAGCCCTGAGTAACAGAATTAAAGGTTTCTCTATTACACACAGAGGTCATACTAGTAAAATGATTTTGCAAGATCAGATGATATTAAATCATTAAACTGTATCTTATGGAGAGGGATAACTGTAACACTAAATGTTAAATATTAAGTTGACAGTCCTGATAACTGGGAATATTAAAGCCTGCTGAGGGAACTTCTATACAGTGACATGTTCCAGCTGCTGCAACATTTTTTCAGTACTCATGGTTCTTGTTTCTCACACAGAAGAACCCATCCCCAGATGAATTTACAACCTGTTCTTCCCCAAACAGACTTCAAAACGAACTGATTTCTAAAAGGCAACTCATGTCCCTCAACTGACTTCTAAAAGGCAACTCATGTCCCTTATACTGTGCCCACTCACGTCACTCTCTCTCAGCTCAGAAGAAGCCAAAATGAGTGACGCCTCTCGTCTTACAACTATGGAGCCAAAAATAAATAGAATATCAATATAAGTAATTAATTAAGTCAGGTAAAACCAGGAATCCAATTTTGGGTGAGTTCTAAAAATTTGGAGACTGTTACCTGAGGGATTAAAATTCCCTTATTGCTCTTTCCCTACCCTATCAAAAATTTGGAAGGGACACATTAAAAAAGGGGGAATGATTTGCATTTCTCTGACTGCTAGAGATGGTGAGCATTTTTTCATATACTTGTTGATTGATTGTATGTCCTCCTCTGAGAAATTTCTGTTCAGGTCCTTGGCCCATTTGTTGATTGGGTTATTCGTTATCTCATTGTCTAATTTTTTTAGTTCTTTGTATATTCTGAATATTAGCGCTCTGTCTGAAGTGTGAGGAGTAAAGATTTGTTCCCAGGACGTAGGCTCCCTATTTACCTCTCTTATTGTTTCTTTTGCTGAGAAAAAACTTTTTAGTTTGAGTAAGTCCCATTTGTTGATTCTAGTTATTAACTGTTGTGCTATGGGTGTCCTATTGAGGAATTTGGAGCCCGACCCCACAGTATGTAGATCATAGCCAACTTTTTCTTCTATCAAACGCCATGTCTCTGATTTGATATCAAGTTCCTTGATCCACTTTGAGTTAACTTTTGTGCATGGCGAGAGTAAGGGATTCAGTTTCATTTTGTTGCAAATCTCACTCCAGTAAGATTGGCAGCCATTAGGAAGTCAAACAGCAACAAGTGCTGGCGAGGATGTGGGGAAAAGGGTACTCTTGTACATTGCTGGTGGGACTGAAAATTGGTGCGGCCAATTTGGAAAGCAGTATGGAGATTTCTTGGAAAGCTCGGAATGGAACCACCATTTGATCCAGCTATTCCCCTACTCGGTCTATTCCCTAAAGACCTAAAAAGTGCACACAATAGGGACACTGCTACATCCATGTTCATAGCAGCACAATTCACAATAGCAAGACTGTGGAACCAACCTAGATGCCCTTCAATAGACGAATGGATAAAAAAAATTTGTCATTTATACACAATGGAGTATTACTCTGCATTAAGAAATGACAAAATCATAGAATTTGGAGGGAAATGGATGGCATTAGAGCAGATTATGCTAAGTGAAGCTAGCCAATCCCTTAAAAACAAATGCCAAATGTCTTCTTTGATATAAGGAGAGTAACTAAGAACAGAGTAGGGACGAAGAGCATGAGAAGAAGATTAACATTAAACAGGGATGAGAGGTGAAAGGGAAAGGGAGAGAGAAGGGAAATTGCATGTAAATGGAAGGAGACCCTCAGGGGTATACAAAATTACATAAAAGAGGAAGTGAGGGGAAAGGAGAAAAATATAAGGGGGAGAAATGAACTACAGTAGAGGGGGTAGAGAGAGAAGAGGGGAGGGGAGGGGGGAGGGGGGATAGTAGAGGATAGGAAAGGCAGCAGAATACAACAGACACCATAATGGCAATATGTAAATCAATGGTTCTGCAACTGATGTGATTTTGCAATCTGTATATGGGGTAAAAATGGGAGCTCATATCCCACTTGAATCAAAGTGTGAAATATGATATATCAAGAACTATGTAATGTTTTGAACAACCTACAATAAAAATTAATTTAAAAAATATTAAAAAGCAAAAAAAAATGGGGGGGAATGATAAACCCAACCTGATCATTTATTAAAATTGGGAGCCATCTTGCCACAAAGTCATGAAAAGATAATTTTGCTTTCCTATAAATTACTGCAAATTCTGAATCTGCTTGGAATGCCTGTCCGTGCCTTGAACTCACCCATGCCTGGCTCTCTGAGCAGATAGCAGCCCTCTCTGAAAATTTAGTGACACCTCATAAATATTGGCCTTCTCTGGCCAGACAACTACTCTCGTGAGTCTCTAATGGTCCTCATAAATTCTGATGATGGGGCCAGCAAAAAAAAAAATTGTAAACTAGCAAAAGCGTGATGCTTCTCCGAGTTCTGTTATCTGTAACCCCCCTTTTGTGTAACTTACTGGACTATAAAGCTGGGCTGTAGGAAAGGTGGGGTTGCTGTCTTGTTTCTGCCATTTTGAGAGGGATAGGCAGCTCAGCCAGTGGAAAAATAATAAGCTTGCTTTAATTTGATTTTAATTGTAGTCAGTGGTCTTTTCTCCTGTCCTGGTCAAACAGGTAAACACTCCACAAACATGGAGCTCTGCCGGCCTAAAACTTATTGAGAAACTCTCCCTGACCTTGGGCACTTGAAATATATGTTGTTGTCAGGAGCTTTAGCTTCTTTGTAGTGAGACCATCAGAGCTGGGTCTACATCTATGTGACCTGGAGGACATGGTTTCTTATTTTCCAATGAACATGAGGCAGGAGTGCAGAATTCTCTCTTTGTAGGGAAACTGTTGTCACTGAAGGCTAAGTGTCTCCCCATGTGGTATGTGAAGCCATTTGCGCATCTTCCACATTTCATGGTGTTTTTTGCTGCTGCACTGGGGGTTTAGTATTTGCTTCATGAAATACAAGGAGATCAACAGGGACTCAGTGCTGGAGGGATTTCTCACACGTGTGGTGGGTCAGGGTCTCCAGGAGAATCCACCAATGAGGCTTATATCCCACATAGCTTGCCCCCTCAACCATTGCAACCTGATTCTGAACACGGCCCTGAAACCTCTCCATATAACAAGATGCCTTTATATGAAGAGATCAGACATATACGGATTACTGGCTGCACCATGTCTGCCACAAGACATTTGGAAGTCAATGGCAGATCCAAATGGCCCCACCAGAGATATTTTATGACAAAACTGCACACCACAGCTCTGGGTCACTACTCAGCAGGCGCCAACATACAGGATTCTTTCTTCTACACCATTTTCATGAAACCCAGTCAATCAAGGCACTCTCTGGTACACTCATGATCAGCAACTGGACATCCAAATGTTCTTCAGTGCCACTTGGTCATAAGAATTTCAAAAATTTCAAGGTATTTATCTAGCCATTTTTCAAGGATGAAGTTGGAGGCACTGTGAGTTTCAATTCTTTCAGGAACCATTAAATGGTGAGGAATTTCATTTCAATGAAAGCTCTGGAGGACTCTCACAGGCAAGGCTTCCCATGGAGTGGCCAAAAGGTCACATGAAGCCAGGCCCATTGAGGTCTATAATGCTAGGTCCATGTGTGTTTTGAATCTCAACTATGGTTGCCAAGTCTTTCAGAATAAAATCATGTGATATCGTAGCTGAGATTCCCAGTGTTCTGTGGAGAGCCACCTGGGCCTATATCTCAGTTTCCAATGGGGACTCTCATGCGTGGCCTCCTGAAATCCCAACACAATTCATGGCAATTCTTCTCTGAGGTGAGGTCCAGAACGCAGTCTCTAAGGGGAATCACACCAAAGTTCAAGCCATGGTGGACACAGTTATGTCTTCCAACTGCCACACAAATGACCACAATTAAAACCAAAACACTTTCACATAGCCCTCGTCTTCTTCCATGTAGACACTCATCAAATTCTCTGGCTGGACGTTTCCAAAAGGGGTGAAGTCCAAGACCCTGTCCAAAATATGCTCCCTCGCCCCTATTTTGCCTAAGGTCAGTGTGGTCTAAACACCTTTCCTGTGAACCAGGAGTGATCAAATAGGCCTGACCTTATTACTGCTCCACTTCTCCAATTTGAGGCCTACTGACTGCCAGGTATAAATTCTTTATATGAATGGGAGTCATGAAAAAACCCAAGCATCTATGGTCTAGCCTTTGCAGGCCAGGATGGAGGTCACGAACCTTACAGAAGATGGCGAGAGACTTCATACACAATGACTGCTATTTTGACCATTTTGTATTTGTAGCACACATGGAATCTTACCTTAGATCCATCAGGTGTTAAGAATCTAAGCAGCAGCCTCACACAGGTTCACGAGGCTGATTCAGACACATCCCTTTTGGAAGCAATTAAGCAAAGAGCCACAGGTGATGCCCATTCATTTCCATTTGAAAACTGTTTTCTTAAGGCTTCACAAAGGGGTGGCCTGAGGCAAAGACCTTCCTGACATTCAGGGCAATGAAGCAATAGGTAAGCAAATGGCCCAAAGCAAGGATTCTCCACTGAGACTTTACTGGTCACATTGATATCTGAGTTTTCTGAGATCCTCCCTTTCCCTTCAGTTATCATGTACATGGCCATGTCACAATGCTTGGAGGTGGTACATATCTTGGACACAAAACCATGAGCCAATTCTTGAGAGTGGCCAGAATTCAGGAAGAAAACAGAAACGTAGTAAGATAGTAGGTGTTGCCCATCCATAAGGCAAGTCACAGTCCATGCATTAATTGGGCAGGATGAATGCTGGGAAGCTTTCTACAAGACAGGAAACATCCATTGATGCATTTTCTTTTCTAATGTCTACAACCACGTACACAGTGGGAGAAACAGACATAGAAACACTCGCCTTGTCAAACAATTTACTAGAAAAAGTCCATTCCAATCCAAACAAACCACCTTTCCTACCTATTCTCAGAACATGAGACAAAACCACAAACTCACACCCACACCCACAAAGGCACCTCCTTCCCCCAAGTAGGTTTGTAACTATCCAGAGTGTCTTTTGACTGGTGGGTCATACTATGTTCCCCTGATATGTCCTATCCATTCTCAGATCTGGTCTCCTTGGCCAACTCTGTGACGTTGTCAGGAGCATGTGGAGAGCCACTACCTACTTTCTCAGGAAAGGTCCCTGGCGTGTGGCCATCCTCACATCAGTAGGTACCAAGAAAGACTGACTCTGTCCTTAGTAACACCAAACAAGTGAGCCCACTGGGACTGGGACTTGGATTGGCTCTCAGTGCATGGCTTCCTGGATCCCAAGTTTAAAGTGTTCCATCACCAAGGAAGTGAGGTAGGTTACTTCCTTCAGGAATTTAATGAGGTCACTGCCTTGGCAAACACATTGTCCTAACAGTTGCTTCCAAGGGTTCCATGAGATGGAGGCTGCCCCTACTTCCTGTGACATTTTCACAAGTTAGAATGATATATAAATCAAAGGCACCAAGAAACAGCGCTCCACAAAGGCCTGGTTTGGTCCGTCTCCTGTACATTAAGAGAGAGGCTGATTCAGCCACATCCCTTCATCCTGACCAGGTTTTTTGGCAATGGAAGATGACTTTTGCTCTCTCAGGTCCTTCATAGCTGCCTACATCTTCTTCAGGGATCATTTCTGCATGGACGTTTGAGGTTCTCAGCAAGTGGAAGATCCCCTACATCCCTATATTTTAAGGCCAACTCTGTCCCTGCTCTTCTCTAAAGTTAGATTGAGAGATCACTGTGTGGTTACGGTTAATAACAGTTTCGATTTGGGTTAGGAATCATTCTGCAGGATGAATAATGGTATTGGGAATCTGTGATATTTATAAGAATATAGACGTGAGTTAAAAGTATGGAAACAGAAATCTAGGTAAGATTTGCATCCCAGAAGGGCATTGAGACCTTGATTGGGATACTTAGCAATGTTATACTTTCTGCACAAATGTTTCAGATAAATCCATACACAATGGCATAGGACGTTGTACCTTGGATGATTGAATGTCGAAGAGAACCTCCAGTCAAAAAGGGATAGTCGGTGGAATTAGGAAGATAGTCAGTAGGTTTAGAAAGAAGGGTGAGAATAAGATTTTGAAAAAAGTTCTTTACCAATAGGGTTTCGGTTAGAGAGTGAATATTAATGTCAGCCCATGTTAAGTGTCAGTCACAATAATGAATTTGGGAAAATATGTAGGAAAGGAGGTATCAATAGAGACCTTAGGAAATCAGGCAAATTATTAAGTGAGTCATAGGATTAGGCATTTTCAACAGGGTTGAGGTTGAATATATAACCTTAGGAAGAAAGAAATATGTAGTCACCAATAGAATTGACATTTGAGAGCATTAGGCAACCTGGACATGAATGTTTTTAGTAATTCATGCTCACTTTCCATTTAGGCTTTGTTGAAAATAAATAAAATAGCTACTTGTCTCTTCCTGTTTTTCTGTATGCTTAAGAAAACACTCTTGAAATCTTGAAAACTTTTTGCTAATCTTGTTCCCAGAATGTGCTGTCCCCAACTGCCAAACTGCAGAATGTACACCCTCACCCGTTTACATGCAAACCGCCCACTTGCCCTGACCCATCAATAAACTTCCCTCCCTGCCCTCTTCAAGAAAAGTATATAAGCTCTGCTTAAGCTGTTCTCAGTGCTCTCTGCTCTATTCAAGTGAGGTCTGAGCCCCAGAATTTTGGACGCTTTGCTGTTGCATGAGACAGGGTCTTGGTGGTCTCTTCCTCCAATGGTCGCCTGACCATTACATCTGAGGGCCCCAGCGAGTTCCAGCAGCGTTGGACGAAAGACCCCCAATAGGCTCATCTCAGGTTAAGTAAGGCGCCACTTTCTTGTTTCAGGTTTCAGGTTAGGGATAGGCAAAATGGCTATTGGTGATGAGCATGAGCTCTCTCTGACGGTGGCTGACAGAAGTGTCAGAGAGCCACAGGCCACGTCTCTGGGGGACGCCCCAGAGAACTCGGGAAACCGAGTAACAATAGTCTCCTAAACTCAGTGATATTTTGTTTTGGATTCGGTATTGTCAGCCCATCAGGTTTTCCTGGCTACTCAGTCCTGTTCTCAGTATTGGACGTCCATTGCCTGTCTTTATTGTCTTGTCTTGTCTGTGTCGTGTGTCATTGCTTTCACTATTTGTGTATCTTTCATATGGGACAGAGCACTTCAATGCCTCTGTCCCTGAACCTTGATCACTGGACCAAAGTCTGCTTAAAGGCTCAGAATCTTCTTTTTTTCAGTAAAACGTCAGATCTGGAAGACTCTATGTGTCTCAGAATGACCCACCTTTGGAGTCGGATGGCCCCCAGAAGGATCTTTCTACTTCACACTAATTCAAAAACTCAGAGATATTGTCTTTCAGCCGGGGCCACATAGCCATCCAGATCAACAGCAATATATCTTTAGTTTGCAGGACCTCTGCAAATCTCCTCTTCCATGGTTGAAGCCTTTCCTTGTCCCTGTCCCCGCTCCTACTGGTTCTCCCACTTTTCTATCTCTCAAACCCTCTGCTCCCCCTCCTCCACCCTCTGTTGTCCCTGAGTCTCAAGACTCTACTGGACTCTCTTCCCCCTCCTTATGCCCTGCCCTTGTCCTCCAACCCCAAACACCCTCTAAGTGATTCCCCTGCTGCTGACTCAGACTCTCCACCATTGGAGGAATATAGGCCAGCCCAGTGCCCTCCAGGTGACTACCCCACGGCACACACAGCCCCTCCTTCCTTGGAGGTAGCTGGCCCGGCCAAAAGAACACAAAGTACTCGCCGGGGGGGTTAAACTTTGAAGTGGATACAGGGTAAGTATACTCAGCCCTGAAGGCCCCATTGGGCCATCTATCAAACAAAAAGGACTCTAGTTCAAGGGGCTAATGGCAGTAAATATGGGGCTTAGACAACTAAGAGGACCATGGACCTGGGGAAAGAAAAAATCCATCACTCGTTCCTAGTAATCCCAGAATGCCCGACCCCATTGATGGGCACACATCTGCTCAAAAAGCTCCAGGCCAGAATAACTTTTAACCCTGAAGGCCCCCAAGTGAAATTTCTAAATTTTTCAGTAAAAACTCCTATAGTCACGGCTTTTACTATGTCAGTAGAAGATGAACATCAACTTGTCAAACCCCCCAAGACTGATCAAACAGGCAAGCTACCCCGGAAATGGATAACAGATTACGCAGATGCCTAGGAAAAAAACTGCTGGGTTACACGTAGCCGTGAAACATCCTCCAATAACAGTGGAGTTAAAAACTTCAGCCCCCCCATCAATGTCAAAAAATATCCTCTGAGCAAAAAAGCTAAAGATGGGATAAATCCCCATATTCAGAAATATCTGGCCTTAAGGGTCCTAAGGCCCTGTCATTTGAACTGGAACACTGCCCTGTTACCAGTATAAAAATCCAGGAACCGGGGACTATCGCACCATTCAAGACCAAAGAGAGATCTACAACAGAGTGCAGGACATTCACCCCACAGTACATAATCTGTACAATCTGCTTAGCACTCTGAACCATGAGCGGAAATGGTATACTGTTCTGGACTTAAAAGATGCTTTCTTTTGCTTGCCTCTGCATAAAGATAGTCAGTTGCTATTTGATTTCGAGTGGGTAGACCCAGAAACCGGGACGTCTGGTCAACTAACATGGACTAGACTCCCACAGGGGTTCAAAAACTCCCCCACTCTCTTTGATGAAGCCCTCCACAGAGACCCCAACAACTTCAGAACTATGCACCCTGACGTCACCCTGCTTCAATATGTCGATGACCTGCAACTGGCAGCCAACACCAAGAAAAACTGTGAGTCTGGAACCCAATTATTATTATAAGAGCTTGCTCAACTCTGGTATAGTACTTCTGCCAAAAAAGCCCAAATTTGCCAGCAAGAAGTAATCTTCCTGGACTATTCCCTTAGGGGCAGTAAGCGATGGCTCACTGAGACCAGAAAACAATCCATTGAGCAGATACCACCCCCATCTAACAGCAGACAACTCAGAGAGTTTCTTGGGACTGCTGGCTTATGCATCTTATGGATACCTGGGTTTGCGTCCTTAGCTGCTCCTTTATACCCGCTGTTAAAGAGAGATGCCCAATTCTAATGGACCCCTGAGCACCAGCAAGCTTTTGATAACATCTAAGGACACTGACACTGAAACCCTCAACTTCACTGAGCCCAGCTTGCATTTTCAGAAAGCCCTAAACTAAGTTAAAAATGTACATCAACTCACTCACCTTTGTTCAAAGAAACTGCAGGCATTCCTGAAGGATCAAGAACAGAGTTTTCCACTAACCGACTCAGAGCGAAAGAAATAACTGAACGGGTAACAAAAGCCTGCCGGGTCTGTCAATTGGTTAATGCTTACCCTTCCAACTTTCCTGCAGGAAAGCACCTACAAGAAACCAGACCAGGACAATTCTTGGAAGTGGACATTACTGAAATTAAGCCAGGAAGTTATGGACTTAAATATCTCCTAGTCTTTGTAGATACATTTTCAGGATGAATTAATTGAAGCCTTCCCCCCCCCACACACACACACACACAAAAAAAAAAAAACAACAACAACAAAATAAATGGCACAAATGGTGGTCAAGAAGATCCTGAAAGATATTTTTCTAAGATACGGACTGGCTAAGGCAATAGGGTCTGATAATGGACTGGCGTTAATTGCCCTGGTAAGTCAGGGATTAGCCAGGACCCTGGAGATTAATTGGAAATTACATTGTGCTTATAGACCCCAGAGCTCAGTACAGGTAAAAAAAAAATAATAGAACCATTAAAGAGACTTAACAAAATCAAGCTTAGAGATCGGCATAAAAGATCTATCTATTCTCCTGCTTTATGCACTGTTTCATGCAAGAAATACTCATACTCCTCTGTTTCCTTGTGTAACCTCACCCCCTATGAAATTCTCTATGGTCCCTCCTCCAGTAAGGGACCTAACCCAAACTCTAAGACCTAACGATCCCTTCCACACCCCCTTGTTTGACAGACTTAAAGCTCTTGAAAGAAATCAGCAATATCTGTGGAAACATCTGGCCACTGCCGACCAACCTGGGGACGAGGGGACTCCATATCGATACCAAGTAGGAGACTTCGTCTACGTTAGACGACATCAGGTGTCATCCCTGGAACCCCACTGGAAAGGACCATTTAAGGTGCTACATATAACACCTACAGTGGTAAATGTAGACGGAATCACTTCATGGATCCATGTCTCTCATCTCTGGCTTGCGCCCTGTCCAAAATCTGACTGGAAAATGGAAAAGACTGGTAACACTTTCAAATTGCGTATTCGCCATGTAGATAAGGCTACAGACTCTCCCCTTAGCCAAGAGTAGTCCTAACCCTCATCAGCCTGTTCAGCAGTAATGGCTGATCACAAATCCTACTGTACAAGAAGTATGGTCTATCTTGCATACAGCCCCTTTAGGGACATGGTGGCCATCTCTCCACCCAGACATTTGTCAGCTGGCTATAGGTCTTTCCTATTGGGATATCCCTGATGAAGTTGATCCAACTAAAATTCCAATAAATCCTTTCTGTATCATAGGTAATAGAAACAAACATTATGGATGTAGGGACACGAGAGCCAGATGCAGGTTGGCTAGCCTAGATTACTATGTTTGCCCAGCGGACTATCAAAGCCACAAACAGACATGGCTGTGTGGGGGAAATGCCGACTTCTTCTGTAAGTCATGGGAATGTGAGCATACAGGGGTGCCTGGTGGAACCCAAACTCCTCATCAAATTCAATACACAGCATTGGCCATATTACCAATTACACAACCAATACCGATGGCCCCCAGAGGGGTCTCTAGATCCTAAAATTCTCCATGACCTTTTTAACTTCGGCAAGTGCTCAAAGGGTGGAAGGAAATTCCCCTAAGTGGAGGCATTTTCCCTCCTTCGCTCACATCCTGAACTATGCTTATCCAATAGATCCTCACCCTCAGCTTTCTGCTCCAGACTCTCTGCTGTCACTCCCACCTCAGCAACCTGATTTCTTCCCTCCAATTACTAGATCAAAAACCCAAACCGCCGGTTCTCAGATTATTGCCCCCTTGCTGAGGTAGCAGGTACTGAGGTACCCATCCACCCACTCACTACTCTCTTCTCCTGTCAGTGCCCGCACCAGGTCCCACCAGGTCCTCTTACCAGCTAACCCAAAGCTCAAACCAGCTAAGGAGAGCCCTCAGACCCCTATCCAAGATGTAATGAAAATGGCCTTTAAAGTTGCTCTGTCATCACTGAAAACAGGTTACTAAGAATTTAAAGTCCCTCACAGGCTTTTTGGGATACAAACTCCCATCTTCCCCTCTGCTCTATCTGTTCTACTGCTCAAGTTTTGTTGCCTGGAAAATTCCAAACCCCTTTCCCATTATTCTTTTACATCTCTCCTTCCTCATGCTCAGACCCAAGGTGCTGCTCTCAGACCCGCCTTCCCTGTCTTCCCCGTCTATACCAGGCCCACAGAAAAGTCTTAACTGGCCTTCTCCAGCAGTCTTCACCATGGCTGACTTTAGGACTTTCAGCCAAAGAGTCCCTATAAAAGAGTTCAATGTAGATAAACTTCCCCTTTTCGTGTTTCCCTGTTCTATTTGGCCACTGGCTGGAAAAATCAGCACTCCTAAGCTAGACTCCCCCTTACTAGTTTTTCACAAAACATGTGAACAAGGCCTCTGGCCTTGAGCTGGGGCTTCACAGACATGGTTACATTTCTAAGATAAATAAGTTACCAAATGAGCTCCATTGTTACAGCTGGCAGTGAGAAAAAAAAAAGAGAAGAAAAAAGCTCTCCCACTCCAGGTGTCCTTAAAATGTTAACTTGCCCAGAACAGATGAAAAAAACAATAGAAACGAAAACTTTTTTTTGTGAACTTATGCAGACTGTGAACTTCTGAGCCCCTTCCCTTACATGTTGGGTACAAAATTCGGAAACTACCTAAATTTGGAGATCAGGTGACTAATTGATTACAACAGAAGCAATGCCCTCTAAATCCGTTGCAACCAAATAGGTATGTTTCACTGTCTTCGGTGCTATCTTAGGTGCCTTGACTTGTCCGTCCTTACAACAGTATAATTCTATATACTTAAACATTGTTTATGTTTTCATAAAATGGTCAAAAGATGTGATTAATTATGTAATGTTCAGATGTTTCCCAGAGTGCTCTATCATGAGGCAGGTTAATTTAAATATCAAATAGGGGGGCATACAACCCGGTTCCTCTGGGAACCTGTATCCCTCACTTTAGCCATCCTATTAGGAAAAGGAGCTGCTGCAGGTGTGGGCACAGGAATCACTGTCCTAGTCCATGTGACACAACAAATGACCCGATGAGAAGCAGCAATAGACCAAAATTTAAAGATATTAAAAACCTCCATCACAGTTTTATAGGAATCTTTAACCTCTCTCTCTGAAATTGTTTTACAGAACATGCGAGGGTTGGACCTCCTCTTCGTGAGAGAAGGGGGCTGTCGTGCTGCATTGAGGGAAAAAGTTGATTTTATGCCGACCATACTGGAGTTGTAAAAAAAATCTATGAGTAAATTAAGAAGACGCCTAGAAGAGCATCAACAAGAGAGAGATGCACAAAAAGGGTGGTTTGAGTCTTTGTTCACACAGTCCCCCTGGTTAACTACACTTTTATCAGCCCTGGCCAGTCCATTAATAATCCTCATTTCATTGCTAATTGTAGGACCCTGTTTGCTCAACCATCTAGTTTCCTTTCTACAAGCTTAAATTGGATAAGTTAAACTAATGGTAATCAGACAACAATATACCTCACTAGAAGACATAAAATGTGAGACCCCGCAATGCTCATTTTTATGATTAAAATTAACCAGAATAAGAAGTGGGGAATGAAAGGTTAATAAAATATGTACTTTTAACTTCTTGTTTTTCTGTATGCCTAACAAAATACTGATGAAATCTTGAAAACTGTTTGCTAATCTTGTTCCCAGAATGTGCTGTCCCCAATTGCCAAACTGTTGAATGTACTCCCTCTCCCATTGGCATGCAAACCACTCACTCGACCTGACCCATCAATAAATTTCCCTCCCTGCTCTCACCACGTAAATTGCATAAGCTCTGCTTAAGCTGTTCTTAGGGCTCTCTTCTCTATTCAAGTGAGCTCTGAGCCCCAGCATGCTGGACCCCCAATAAACCCTTTGCTGTTGCATGAGACAGTCTCTTCGTGGTCTCTTTTCCGACGCTCGCCCGACCTTTACATTGGTACAATCATAAGTGTGAACATTCCTATGTGTGTCCAGAATATTACTATAATAAATAATATATGTAGATCAGGTAATAGGAGTTTTTCTTCCACCATTTCTGGGAGCAATATTTTGAAGATATATGAATTAGTATTTTGGGTAGAAATAGGTGTATCATTTGTCTATGAATATAGAGATAATGCATGAATAGACAATACTGTGAATTAATAATATTACTGGTTCCAACTTTAAATAATGGATTGAATTGATATCTGAAAATATACAGAAAACCTTATATTGATATACTACATTTAATCCTACCCGTTATACATCTAAATGAAATATTAGGGTTATGGATTTTCATGAAGAGTGTTTGAGTTTTGCTTCAAAAGTGATTATGGAAATTGAAAATAATGTGTTTGGAAAGAAGTCTCATGAAAAGACCAGTCCAGAAACCTGGAGGTATGCATGTGTTCTGAAGCAGAAAGTGATTTAAAGTGAAACAAACGCCTATATATTTGCTAACTTGTGGATGATAAATATATACGATGATGTGCAGAAATTGAAGAAATAGTAATGTACCAGTGTTGAATAAAAATGAACTTTAAAATACACATCATGTCCCATAGGAATCTAATTGAATTGATGTTAAACTGCGTCCGTTAATGTAGAAATATTAGAATTTGTATGCACCATTCACTGAAGTTAGTTTTCAGTACTAGGAAACAAATATGTATTTCATGTAGATGAGTATTTCTGAGAATAATCTTTTGAAAAGTTGATTATAAATCCACATACATGAACATGAGTGAATTCAGGGAGTGTATAATAAGACTCATACATTTCATATTTTGAAAAATCTGGAGAGTATATATATATATATATATATACACACACACACACACACACACACACACACACACAAACTGAGACTATAAAAATAGCAATATATATGCCAATTGAAATTCACCATGAAATATACATCATCCACAGATTCAAAAATATTCATGTTACTGAAGATAGATTTATGTATAATGTTTTTTAACTAGGAAGTTTACCCATACATTGAATTTTCAGTTCCAACAGCATTTAGGAGGAGTAATCTCTTCTCACATTTTGTATCTGCCAAGTCAGCCACCTCACAAGAATGTACGTGTGATACCAGGTAGGATTCTATATGTGCATATAAAAATACATGTGCTGAATAGGCTACAGAGAGAGGGAGACAGGAATTTCACATATTTGTTAACTTTAAAAACACATGGATAACTATTTCAACAGAAAATTGACTAGATTTAAAACACCTACCCTTTTTTATGCAAAAGGCAAGTCCAACTATACACCATGCCTCCTCTGAACTGCTTGGATTTCTATTCTGTTTGGGTTATTTTTCTCCATCATATTAGGAGTAGTAGTCAGAGTCCAGTAGGTTATGAGTTATTGTCAGGGATCAGTATTTCAAATGGAAAATAGAATAATGAATCAAACGTGTATGCAAATATATGCTACACAAAAATCTTCCCACTCTCATCCAGAACAAATCCTTGACATTACCTTCGCCTGAAGTAAGTCACAATTAGAATAGAAGAGTTAGAAAATCTGTGAATACATATCTTGAGTGGAAAATGCTCAGAGTTCAGAACCTTGGAGGTGGTAGAGGAGTTTCCAAAAGTAAGGGACATGGTAAACACTCCTCTAACATGGAGGTCTGCTGGCGTAAAGACATCTTGAGAAACTGCCTCTGAGGTTGGGCACTTGAAACATACGTTATTTTCAGGAGCTTTAGCTTCCTTTGTAGTGAGACAATAAAATCTGGGTCTGCATCTATGTGACCTGGAGGATATGGTTTCTTATTTTCCAGTGAAAATGAGGCAGCAGTGCTGAATTCACTCTTTGTAGGTAAACAGTGGCCACTGGGGTCTAATTGTCTCCCCATGTGGACTGTGGAGCCATTTGGTCATCCTCCACTTTTCGTGGTGTTTCCTGCTGTTGCACTGGGAGTTTGGTATTTGCTTCACAAAATGCAAGAAGTTCAACAGGGACACAGTGCTGGAGGGAGTTCTGTCACGTGTTGTGGGTCAGGGTCTGCAGGAGAATGCAACAACCAGGCTTCTTTCCCACATACCTTGCCCCCTTGTCCATAGCAACTTGATTCTGATCATGGCCCTGAATCCTCTCCATATAAAAACATGCTTTTACATATTCGGGTCTCCTGGCTGCACCATGTTAGTCACAAAAAATTTGGAAGCCAATGAGAAATCCACATGGCCATAACACAGATGTATTATCACACAACTGCAGACCACTTCTCTAGGCCCAATACTCTGCAGGCTCTAACTTGCTTGCCCCCATGTCCATAGAAACTTGATTCTGAACATGGCCCTGAAATCTTTCAATATAAAAACATGCTTTTACATATACGGGTCTCCTGGCTGCACCATGGCAGTCACAATGAATTTGGAAGCCAATGGCAGAACCACATGGTCACAACACAGATGTATTATCACAAAACTGCACACCATTTCTCTAGGCCCACAACTCTGCAGGCTATAACTCAATGGCATCTCTGTTCTACACCATTTTCATGAAACCCAGTGAATTAAGGCAGGGTCTGGTACACTCAAGATCAGCAACAGGACATCCAAAGGTTCTCCAGTGCCACCTGGTCATGGGAATTTTAAAAATTTCATGGTATTTATCTGGCCATTTTTCAAGGATGAAGTTGGAGGCACTGTGGGTTTCAATTCATTCAGGAACCATTAAATGTTGAGGAAGTTCATTTCAAAGAAAGCTCTGGAGAACTCTCACAGGCAAGGCTTCCAAAAGAGTGGCCAAAAGGTCACATGAAGCCAGGCGCATTGAGGTCTCCAATGTGAGGTCCATGTGTGTTTTGACTCAAAACTATCCCTGCCAAGTCTTTCAGAATAAAATCATGTGATATACTGGCTGAGATTCCCAGTACTCTTTGGAAAACCACCCTGGGCCTAGATCTCAGTTTCCAAGGGTGACTTTCATGCGTGGCCTCCTAAAATCCCAACACTTTTCATGGCAATACTTCTCTGAGGTCAATTCCAGAACGCAGTCTCTAAGGGGAATCAAACCAGAGTTCAAGCCCAGGTTGACCCAGTCATCTCTTCACACCGCCAATCAAATGAACACAATTAAAAACAAAACACTATCACATGGCCCCATCTTCTTCTTTATAGACACTCATCATAACCTCTGGTTGGAGCTTTCCATGAGGGGCACATTCCAAAAGAGTGTCCAAAATAAGCTCCCTTGCCCCTCATTTGGCTCAAGTCAGGGTGGGAAGGACACCCTTCCTGTGAACCAGGAGTGATCAAATAGGCCTGTCATTAATACTGCTCCGCTTTTCCAATTTGAGGCCTTCTGACTGTGGGGTTTAGATTCTTTATGTGAACTGGAGTCATGAGAAAAGACAAGCACCTCTGCAGAGATTTGAAGAACTCATTTGACCAAAAGGATCGCTATTCTCACTTGATTGATTTCAGGAACCTAACAGAGAAAGGCAATAGAATTCATTCACAATGACTGAAATTTTTTGCGAATTTGGTTTTGGTTTCACACATGGGATCTTTCTTTAGATCCATCAGGTGCTGAGAATCTAAGCCACAGCCTCACACAGGGCCAAGAGCCTGATTCAGACACATCCCTTTCCGAAGCAATTTAGCAAGAGCCACAGGTGATGCCCATTCATTTCCATTTGAAAACTGTTTTCTTCAGGCTTCACAAAGGGGTAGCCTGAGCCCAACATCTTCCTGACATTCAGGGCAACAGAACAATAGGTAAGCAAAAGGCCCAAAGCATGGTATCTCCACTGAGACTTTTCTGGTCACACTCATATCTGAGTTTTCTGAGATACTGGCCATTCCCTTCAGGTATCCAGTACATGGACATGTCAAAGACCTTGGAGTTGGTACATATCTTGGACACAAAACAATGAGACTATTCTGGAGAGTTGCCAGAATTCAGGAAGAAAACAGGGACTTAGGAAGGTAGTAGGTTTTGCCAATCCATAAGGCAAGCTGCAGTCCATTCATAAATTGGGCAGGATGAATGCTGGGAATCTTTCTACTACACAGGACACATCCATTGTTGCATTGTCTTTTCTCATGTCTACAACCACGGACACAGTGGGATACACAGACATAGAAACACTCACCTTGTCAAATGACTTACTAGAAATAGTTCACTGAAAACAAACAAACCGCCTTTCCTACCTATTCTCAGAACAAGAGACAAAACCACACACCCACACTCACAATGGCACCTCCTTCCCCTAAGTAGGTCCGTGACTATCCGGAGTGTCCTCTGACTGGTGGGCAATACTATGTTCCCCCGAAATGGCCTGTATTCTCTCAGATCTGGTTTCCTTGGCCAACTATGTGAAGTTGTCAGGAAAAAGTGGTGAGCCACTACCTGCTTTCTCAGGAAAGGTCCCTCTTCAGAGCTCTCCTGGCATTTGGCCATCCTCACATCAGTAGGTACCAAGAAAGACTGACTCTGTCCTTGGTAAATCCAAACAAGTGAGCCCACTGGGACTGGGACTGGAACTGCATCTGGGTGCCTGGCTTCTTGGATACCAAGTTCAGAGAGTTCCATCATCAAGGAAATGAGGTATGACACTTTCTTTGGAACTGAATGAGGTCACTGCCTTGGCAACCATTGGTCCTAACAGTTGCTTCCAAGGGCCCCATGAGATGGAGGCTGCCCCTTCTTCCTCTGACACTTTCACAATTTAGAATGGTATATCAACCATAGGCACACACACAGGCCTGGTTTGGTCCATCTTCTCCACAATAAGAAGAGAGAGGCTGATTCAGACACATCCCTTTATCCTGACCAGGTGGTTTGTCATCGAAGATGACTTTTGCTCTTTCAAGTCCTTCATACCTGTCTACAACTTCTCCAGGTATTATTTCTGCATGGACCTTTGAGGATCTCAGCAGGTGGAAGGTCCCCTACTTTTCTGTATTGTAAGAACAACTTTGTCCCTGCTCTTCTGTAAAATGAGATTGAGGGAACAGTGTATGTTTAGGGTTAATAACAGGTTTGATTTCGATTTGTGTTAGGAATCATTCTTCTGGATGAATAATGGTATTGGGAACCTGGTATATTTACAAGAATGTAGAGGTGAAACATAAGTATGAAACAGAAATTCAGGTATGATTTTAAACCCATAAGGGCATTGGGCCCTTGATTGGGATACTTAGCTTTGAATTATGTTCTGCACAGATGTCTCAGATAATTTGATATACAATGGCATAGGACCTTGTACCTTGGAAGATTGAATGTAGAAGAGAACATCCCTTCAAAAAGGGATAGTCGGTAGGATTAGGAAGATAGTCGGTCGTTTTAGGAAGAAGAGTGAGTATATGATTTGGAACAAAAGTTCTTTAGCAATAGGATTTCAGTTAGAGAGTGAATGTATATGTCAGCACATATGAAGAGCCAGTCACGATGATGAAGTGGGGAAAACATGTAGAAAAGAAGATATCAATAAAGATATTACGAAATCAGGGAAAGTATAAAGTGAGTGAGAGGATTAGACATTTTCAACAGGCTTGAGGTTGAATCTTAGAAAGAAACAAATATGAAGTCACCAATAATATTGACATTTGAGAGCATTAGGCACCCTGGACATGGATGTTTTTAGTAATCTATGTTCACTTTTTATTTAGGCATTGCTTGGTTCAATCATAAGTGTAACATTTACATTTTTGTCCAGAATATTATTGTGATAATATGTATATGTAGATCAGGTGACATAAGTATTTCTTCCACCATTTTTGGTACCAATATACTGAAGACATAAAATTAGTATTGGGCGTACAAAGAGGTGTACCCTATGTCTATGAATATAGAGATAAAGCATGAATAGACCATACTGTGAATAAGTAATATAACTTGTTCCAACTTAATATAATGGGATGAACTGATATCTGAAAAATTACTGGAAATCTTATATGCATATACAATCATTCATTCCAACCAGTTATTCATCTAATGTCAATATTAGTGTTTTGGTTTATCATGAAGAGTGTGTGAGTTTTACTTCAAAAGTGATTATGGAAATCGAAAATAATGTGTTTGGAAAGAAGTCTCATGAAAAGACCAGTCAAGAAACCCTGACAATACATGTGTTGTGAAGTAGGAAGTGATTAAAGTTTAAAGAAATGCCTACAAATTTGTGAACTTGTCGATGAAATACATATCTTATGATGAGCAAAAACTGAAGAAATAATAATGTACCAGTGTTGAATATAAATGAACATCATATTATATATCATGTCCCATTGGGATCTACTTGCATTGGTGATAGACTGGATCAGTTCCTGTAGAATTATTAACATTTGTATGCACCATTCACTGAAGTTAGTTTTCAGTACTAGGAAACAAATATGTATTTAAGGTGGATGAATATTTCTGAGACTAATATTGTGGAAAGTTTATTATAAATCCACATGCATGAACATGAATTAATTTAGAGAGTGTATATAAGACACATATATTTCATATTTTGAAAAATCTGGAGAGTGTGTATATATATATATATATATATATATATATATATATATATATATTCACACACACACACACACACACACACACACATACCCCCACACACACACACACAAAAGAACACACACAGACATTTAAAAGTAGCAATATATATGCCAATCGAAATTCATCTTTAAATATATATCATCCACAGATGCAAAAATATTTATTTTACTGAACATGAGTTTAGGTATAATGATGTTCTACTAGGAAGTTCCCCTATAGGTGGAATTTTCAGTTCCAACAGCAATTTGGAGGAGTGATCTCTTCTCACAATTTGTATCTGCCAAGTCAGCCACCTGACAAAAATGTTCATGTGATACCAGGTAGGATTCTATAAGTGCATATGAAAATACATGTGATGAATAGGCTACAGAGAAAGGGAGACAGGAATTCATATATTTGTTTAATTTAAAAACACATGGTGAACTATTTCAATTAAAAATTGACTAGATTTATAACACCTACCATTTATCATGCAAAAGGTAAGTCCAAGTATGCAGCATGCCTCCTCTGAACTGCTTGTATTTCTATTCTGTTTGGGTATTTTTCTCCTTGTCAAATGACTTACTAGAAATAGTTCACTGAAAACCAAACAAACCGCCTTTCCTACCTATTCTCAGAACAAGAGACAAAACCACATACCCACACTCACAATGGCACCTCCTTCCTCCAAGTAGGTATGTGACTATCTGGAGAGCCCTCTGACTGGTGGACCATTTTATGTTCCCCCGAAACGGCCTGTCCTGTCTCAGATCAGGTCTCTTTGGCTAACTCTGTGAAATTGTCCGGGACCAGCAGTGAGACACTACCTGCTTTCTCAGGAAAGGCCCCTCTTCAGAGCTCACCTGGCATTTGGCCATACTCACATCAGTATTTACCAAGAAAGACGGACTCTGTCCTCTGTAAATCTAAACAAGTGAGCCCACTGGGACTGGAACTGGGACTGCCTCTGGGTGCCTGGATTCCAAGTTTAGAGTGTTCCTTCACCAAGAAAATTAGATGAGGTCACTTCTTTCTGGAACTGATTGAATTTGCTGCCTTTGCAACCACTTTGTCCTAACAGTTGCTTCCAAGGGTCTCATGAGATGGAGGCTGCCCCTATTTCCTGTTACAATTTCACAAGATAGAAAGTTATATCAACCATAGGCACCTGGGAACAGCTCTCTACATAGGCCTGGTTTGGTCCATCTTCTCTACATTAAGAAGATAGAGGCTGATTCAGACACATCCCTTCGTCATGACCAGGTTGTTTGCAATTGAAGATGACTTTTTCTCTCTCAGGTACTTCATAGTTCCCTATATCTTCTCCAGGGATTATATCTGCATAGACCTTTGAGCTTCTCAGCAGGTGAAAGTCTCCCTACATTTTTGTATTGTAAGACCAACTCAGTCCTGCTCTTTTGTAAAGATAGATTGAGGGAACAGTATATGGTTAGGGTTAATAACAGGTTCGATTTGTGTTAGGAATCATTCTGCTGGATGAATAAGAATATTGGGATCCTGTGGTATTTATAAGAATATAGAGGTGAAATATAAGTATGACAATGGAATTCTAGATAAGATTTGAAGCCCAGAAGTGCACTGGGCACTGGAGTGGGAAACTTAGCTTTGAACAATGTTCTGCACAGATATCTCAGATAAATCAATATATAATGGCAAAGGACCATGTACCTTGGTTGATTGAATGTGTAAGAAAACATCCAGTCAAAAAGGGATAGTCGGTAGGATTAGGAAGATAGTGTAGGTTTAGATAGAAGAGTGAGAATAGGATTTGCACCAAAAGTACTTTAGCAATAGAGTTTTGGTTAGAGAGTGAATGTAAATGTCAGCACATGTGAAGAGTTGGTCACAGTGATGAACTGGAAAAAATATGTAGGAAAGCATTTATCAATAGAAACATTAGGAAATCAGGCAAAGTATAAAGTGAGTGATAGGATTAGACATTTTCAACAGGTTGAGATTTAATATATAATCTTAGGAAGAAACAAATATGTAGTCACCGACAGGATAGACATTTGAGAGCATTAGGCAACCTGGACATGGATGGTTTTAGTAATCCATGCTCACTTCCTATTTAGGATTTGGTACAATCATAAGTGTGACATTTGCGTTTTGTGTCCAGAATATTACACTGAAAAAATGTATATTTATATCAGGTGACATGAGTATTTCTTCCACCATTTCTGGAAGCAATATGTTGAAGACATATAAATTAGTATTGGGGGTACAAATACGTGCACCCTGTGTCTCTGAATATAGAGAAAATGTATGAATAGACGATAGTGTGAATAAAGAATATAATTGGTTTCAACTTTAAAAAATGGATTGAAGTGATATCTGAAAATATAAAGAAAATTTTATATTGATAAACATACATTCATTCAAACCAATTATACATCTATTTATAATATTAGGGTTATGGTTTATCATAAAGGGTGTGAGTTTTGCTTCAAAATTGTTTATGGAAATCGAAAATAATGTGTTTGGGTAGAAGTCACATGAAAAGACCAGTCAAGACACCTGGAGGAATACATGTTTTCTGAAGCAGGAATTGATTGAAAGTGAAACAAATGCCCATAAATTTGTGAATTTGTGGATGAAATATATATCCTATGATGTCCATAATACGAATAAATATTAATGTACCAGGGTTTAATAAAAATGAACGTCAAAATGCACAACTTGTCATATCGGAATCGAGGTGCATTGATGTTAAACTTGGTCAGTTACTGTAGAAATATTAGTTAAATCTGTTTTTCAGGTGGATGAATATTTCAGAGAATAATCTTGTGAAAAGTTGATTATAAATCCAAGTCCATGAACATGAATAAATTTAGCGAGTGTAAATAAGACACATATATTTCATATTTTCAAAAATCTGGAGAGTATATATATATATATATATATATATATATATATATATATATATATATATATATTACACAAAACACACACACAGACATTAAAAAGTAGCAATATATATGCCACTCAAAATTCATCTATAAATATATATCATCCAAAGATGCAAAAATATTTATTTTACTGAACATGAATTTATGTATAATGTTTTTCTACTAGGAAGCTCCCCTATAGGTGGAATTTTCAGTTCCAACAACGATTTGGAGGAGTGATCTCTTCTCAAAATTTGTATCTACCAAGTCAGCCAACTCACAAAAATGTACATGTGATACCAGGTAGGATACTATAAATGCATATAAAAATACATGTGATGAATAGGCTACAGAGAAAGGGACAGGAATTCATATATTTGTTAATTTTAAAAACACATGGAGAACTATTTCAATTGAAAATTGACCAGATTTATGACACCTACCATTTATCATGCAAAAGGCAAGTCCAAATATACAACATGCCTCCTCTGAAATGCTTGTATTTCTATTCTGTTTGCGTTACTTTTCTCCATCATATTAGGATTAGTAGTCAGAGTCTAGTAGGGTATGTGAATATTTCTGAGAATAATCTTGTGAAAAGATGATTATAAATCCACATTCATGAATATGAAAAATTTAGGATGTGTAAAATAATACACATATATTTCATATTTTGAAAAATCTGGAGAGTGTGTATATATATATATATATATATATATATATATATATACACACACACACACACACACACACACACACACACACACAAACATTCACAGACATTAAAAAGTAGCACTATATGCCAATTTAAAATCACCATGAAATATATATCATCCACACATCCAAATAAATTCATTTTACTGAACATCGATTTATGTATAATGTTGTTCAACTAGGAAGCTCACCCACAGGTTGAATTTTCAGTTCCAACAGCGTTTAGGAGGAGTGATCCCTTTTCACAATTTGTATCTGCCAATTCAGCCACCACACAAGAATGTACGTGTGGTAACAGGTAGGATTCTAAATGTGCATATAAAAATACAGGTGCTGAATCGGCTTCAGAGTAAGGGAGACAGGAATTCACATATTTCTTAACTTTTAAAATACATGGAGAACTATTTCAAAAAAAAATTGACAAGATTTAAAACTCCTACACTATATAATTCAAAAGGCAAGCCCAACTATCCACCATGCCTCCTCTGAACTGCTTGTAGTTCTATTCTTTTGGGGGTATTTTTCTCCAACATATTAGGATTAGTAGTCAGAGTCTAGTAGGGTATGTGTTAATGTCAGTGATTCAGTATTTTGAATGGAAAATAGGAAAATGAATCCAATGTGTATGCAAATATGTGCTTCAGAAAAATCTTCCCACTCTCATCCAGAACAATCCCTTGACATTACCTTCGCTCCAAGTAAGACACAATTAGAGGAAAAGAGATAGAAAATATGTGAATACATATCTGAAATGGAATTTGATCAGGAGTTCACAACCATGGAGGTGGTAGAGGAGTTTTCAAAAGTAAGGGACAGGGTAAGCACTCCACAATCACAGAGCTCTGCTGGCCTAAAGACTTCTTGAGAAACTGCCTCTGAGTTTGGGCACTTGAAATATATGTTGTTTTCAGGAGCTTTTGCTTCCTTCTAGTGAGACGATAAAAGCTGGGTCAGCATCTATGTGACCTGGAGGACATAAATTGTAATATTCCAATGACCATGAGGGAGCAGTGCTGAATTCTCTCTTTGTAGGTATACTATGGCCACTTGGGGCTAAGTGTGTCCCCGCATGGACTGTATATTCATTTGTTCCTCTTCCACTCTTCATTGTGTTTCTTGCTGCTGCACTGCGACTTTGGTATTTGCTTCACGAAATACATGGAGTTCAACTGGGACACAGTGGTCTAAGTGTCTGCCCGTGTGGACTGTGAAGCCATTTAGTAATCCTCCACTTTTCCTGGTGTTTCTTGCTGCTGCACTGCGAGTTTTGTATTTGCTTCATGAAATACAAGGAGTTCAACTGGGACACAGTGCTGGAGGGAGTTCTATCACATGTGGTGGCTCACACATGAGCATTCATGAAACCGGCCTCTATACCACATAGCTTGCTCCCTTGACCATAGCAACCTGATTCTGTAAATTACCCTAAAACCTCTCCATATAACAAGATGTGTTTACTTATAATGGTCTCCTGGCTGCACCATGTCCGTCTCATGACATTTGGAATCCAAAGGCATATCCACATGGCCCCATCACAGATGTTTTATCACACACCTGCCTACCGCTGCTCTAGGCCCTCTACTCATCATGCTCCAAATTACTGGCATCTCGGTTCTACACCATTTTCATTAAACCCAATCAATCAAGGCACTGTCTGGTACACTCATGATCAGAAATAGGACATCCAAAGGTTCTGTATGCCACCTGTTCATGGGAATTTCAAAAATTTAAACTATTTATCTAGCCATTTATCAAGGATGAAGTTGGAGGCACAGTGGATTTCAATTCATGCAGGAACCATTAAATGGTGAGTATGATCATTTCAATGAAAACTCTGGAGAACTCTCACAGGCAAGGCTTCCCAAAGAGTGTCCAAAAGGTCACCTGAAGCCAGGCTCATTGAGGTCTACAATTGAGATCCATGAGTGTTTTGATCTCAACTATGGCTGCCAAGTCTTTCAGAATAAAATCTTGTGGTATCCTGACTGAGATTCCCAGTGCTCTGTGGAAAGCTACCCTGGGCCTACATCTCAGGTTCCAACAGCGACTCTCATGCATGGCCTCCTCAAATCCCAACACAACTCATGGCAATACTTCACTAAGCTCAGTTCCAGGACACAGTGTCTAAAAGGAGTCACACCAGAGTTCAGGCCCAGGAGGACCCAGTAATCTCTTCCAGCTACCACACATATGACCACAATTTAAATCAAAACACTCCCACATGGGCCTCATCTTCTTCTACACAGACACGCATCATAACCTCTGGCTGGAAGTTTCCATGAGGGGTGCAGCCCAAGACAGTGTCCAAAATAAACTCCATTGCCCCTCATTTGCCAAAAGTCAGGGTGGCCTAAACACCCTTCCTTTGAACCAGGAGTGATCAAATAAGCCTGCCTTTAATACTGCTCTGCTTCTCCAATTTGAGGCCTAATGACTGTCAGGTGTAGATTTTCTATGTGATTTGGAGTCATGAGAAAACCCAAGCACCTATGGGCTATCCACTGTAGGGCTTTGAAGAACTCATTTGACCCAAATGATCCCTATTCTCACTTGACGGAAGTCAGGAACTGAAAAGGTCGGGCGAACTACGGAGGAAAAGACCACCAAGAGACTGTCTCATGCCACAGCAAAGGGTTTATTGGGGGTCCAGCATGCTGAGGCTCAGAGCTCACTTCAGAGGAGCAAAGAACAAAGAGCCCCGAGAACAACTTGAGCAGAGTTTATATACATTCTTTAGAGAGGGCAGGGACTTTACATACATCATAGCCTCCTTTAGAAAATCATCATATACCGCGGGAAAATCAAATAATAACTCTAAAACATGATTAGCACATTCATTGGTGGGAACAGGTTGGGCAGCGGGTGATTGGTCAGCTGTGAGAAGGAGTATACATTTAAACTGATTAGTTGAAGCACTGAGATGTATACGTGCAGATCTGCATGGTTTCTGGGAAGGGGTGGTTAAGTAACGAGGTGGTCAGGGAAGATTTCAACACATCTAATGGGAAGATCCGGGAATTGTCTTAAGTGCCACAGGAATTTCAGGTTCTGAGTGCAGCTTGGAAAATGTACAAAACCTGGTTCTTTACGTTTCAATTTCAATTTCTTTTATTCTTTCATTTCCCACCCCTTTTTCTGACTACTTTTAATCTTAAAAGTAATGAATCAAAATTATTGTGGGGTTTCACATTCTATTCCTACCAGTGCAGCATATTTCTGTCTGATTATCATGAGTTTCACCTGCCTAATCTGAGCCTGGAGAAAGGAAACTATGTGGTTAAGCAAACAAGGTCCCACAGTTAGCAACACCATAAGGATGATCAGGGGTCCAGCTAAGTCTGATATTAGTGTAGTTACCAGGGGTACTGGGTTAACCATGACTCAAAGCACCCTTGTTGAATCTCCCATTCTCTCTGGCGCTCTTCAAGGTATTTTCTTAATTTACTCATGAATTATTTTGCAACTCCAATATGGTCAGCATAAAAACAACATTCTTCTCTCAGTGCAACACAGAGGCCCTCTCCCTCATCAAGAGGAGGTATAATCCTCACCTGTTCTGTAAAACAACTTCAGAGAGAGAGGTTAAGGATTCCTGCAAAGCTGTGATGGAGGTCTCTAACGTCTTCAAGTCTTGATTTATTGCTGTTTATAATTGGGCCATTTGTTGTTAACCACGCATCATAGAAGCTGTTCCCATACCCACTCCTGCAGCAGCTCCTATCCCCAATAGGATGGCTAGAGTAAGGGACAATGGTTCCCCTTGATATCGGGTTGTTTGTCCCCCTAGTAGACCTTCAAATGATTAGGCATTATGATAGAGTACCCTGGAGAGTATCTGCACCATTACACAATAATTTACAGGGCTGTCAAAGACCTGGGCTGAAATACAAGGAGTTCTGACTGTGTGGAGTTCAGTACCATAAAGGTTCCTTTAATTAGTTCCCAGGGGGAGGAGTCAGATGTACTCTGGACTGGGGAAGTAGGCAAAGACGGAATCCAGGAAGTATTAGATGGTAGAGGGGTTCTGGTAGATCTAGGCATGGAAGGTTTACGAGGCTTAATTCCTGGCTTGAGGGGATTGGGTCCTATTGCTGTGGGATTTTCTTTCTTTTTAAGCCAGACGGTGAACCAGAGACCAAATTCATCACCTGGGCCATAAATATAGAATCGCATTCCCCACGTATTTCCCATAGGCCAGGTTTTTCTGAGGTAGCCCCTTCCTTTGGAAGTGAAAGTTATATTGAGGGGGTAACATAGAGTATTCTTTCCACAGCGAGTTTTTGACACCACTGGGCTAGCAGCACATTTCTTGGGATCAATCCAGGTGTCATTTCATCCTACCAGAATCATACATTTCTGGGGAGTTTGGGTTCCACCATGCAGCTTTCGTTTGTTCACAACCCCAAGATCTACAATAAAAGTCACTGGGTCCTCCACAGGTTTGGGCCTGTTTTATGACTTTGGAAATCAGGTGGGCACACATAATAGTCAAGACTGGCTAGTTTACACCTGAGCTGGGGGAGATGACATCCATAATTCATGGGTTAAGGTGGTCTATGTTGCCCTGGTTAGGGTTTGAGTGGGATCTGTGTGGGGTCCTCTATGTCAGGGAGATCCCAGTCAGGGAAGCCTATGGCAAGCTGACAAATGTCCGGGTGGAGAGATGGCCACCAAGTCCATAAGGTGGCTGTTTGTGAAATAGATCACACTACTTGCCCATTAGGATTCATTACTTGCCCTTGTTGCTGAGCACGCTGATGGGGATTAGGGCTGCTGGTGGTCATGGGAAGAATCCATAGCCCTACCCACATGACGGACACGCAACTTGAGATGGATACCAGTCTGTAGAAGTTTCCAGCCAGAGTCTGTACAGGGCTCAGGCATGAGATGGGAGGCATTGATCCAGGAAGTGATCCCATCCACTTTCACCACTGTGGGTGTTATAAGCAGCACCTGGTATGGTCCTTTCCAGTGGAGTTCCAGGGATGACACCTGACGCCATCTCACGTAGATGAAGCCTCCCACTTGATATCAATGTGGGGTTCCCTCGTCTCCAGTCTGATAAGCAGAGGCCAAATGTTTCCACAGGTATCGCTGGGTGCTGGGTTTGTTAAAGGGCGTTAAATCTGTCAAGAAAGGGGGTGTGAAAGGAATCATTAAGTCTCATAGTTGGGATTAGGTCCCCTACTGGAGGAAGGGCACCATTGAGAATTTCATAAGAGGTGAGGTTACACAAAGAGGCGGAGGGGGTATTTCTTTCACAAAACAGTGCATAAGGTTGGAGCATAGTCCAATTTTTTATGCCAGTATCCAAGCTTAATTTTGTTAAGTACTCTTTGATGGTTCTATTCATCCTTTCTACCTGTCCTGAGCTCTAGGGTCTATAAGCACAATGTAACTTCCAATTAATCCCCAGGGTCCTGGCAAATCCCTTACTTTCCTGGGGCATGAATGCCGGTCCGTTAGCGGACCCTATTACCTTAGGCAGGCCGAACCTTGGAAAAATGTCTTCTAAGATCTTTTTGACTACCATCTGAGCTGTTTCTTTCTTCATGGGGAAGGCTTCAACCCATCCTGAAAAAGTATCTACAAAGACTAGGAGATATTTAAGTTCATACCTTGCTGGCTTAATTTCAGTAAAGTTCAATTCCCAGAATTGTCCTTGTCTGGTTCCTTGTAAGCGCTTCCCTGCAGGAAGCTTGGATGGGTAAGCATTAACTACTTGGCAGACTTGACAAGCTCTAGTCACCTGCTCAGCTATTTCTTTCCTCTGTGAGTCAGTCAATAATAAGTCCTTTCTCCGGTCCTTTAAGAGTGCCTATATCTTCTCTGAGTCTAAGTGGGTGAGCTGGTGTACGTCTTTGACATAAAGGTGGGCTTTTTGAAATTGTAAACTTGGCTCTGTAGGATCCCAGAGTTCTGTATCTGTCTCCTCAGATGATAAGTTGCCTGAATGTTCTGGTGCGGCCAAGTCTCCTGATTGTTGTTCCCCCTGGTGTGGAAAAAGTTAACACAGTCACTCCATTTAGCACTGCCAATTAAGCTTCCTCATCTGCCCTTCTTTTTCCACCCGCCACGGGTTCGTTTCCCTTCTGGTGCCCTGGGCAGTGCACTATAGCTAGTTCCTTAGGGCCCTGCACTGCTGAGAGAAGTTGGAGGATCTCATCTTTGTTCTTTATTTCTTTCCAGGTGGAGGTTAATAACCCCCTTTGCTGGTAAATAGCCCCGTGCACATTTGCAGTGGCAAATGCATAGCGGCTATCAGTGTATATGGTGGCCCTTTTGCCTGTTGCTAGTTCCAATACTTTCGTAAGGGCAATCAGTTCTGCTTTTTGGGCTGATGTCAGTTCTGGGAGACCAGAGGAACAGATGACATTAATTTTGCTAACTACTGCTTCTCCAGCCCACCGCTTACCATCTTGGAGGAAGCTGCTGCCATCCATAAACCATACAACTTCAGGGCAAGGCAGTGGCTGATCCTTCAAGTCTCGTCGTATACTGGTTTCCTCTGCCAGTATGTGTTGACACTCATGAGCGACCGGTCTTGATGATTCTTCTGGCAGCAGTGTAGCTGGGTTGAGTGGAGCAGCGGGTCCCAGCGTGATTCTGTCTTTGTCAAGCAAGAGGTTCTGGTAGTGGGTTATTCTAGAGTTTGATAGCCACATCTCTGGAGGCTGACAGATGATGCACTCCAGGGCATGGGGGACTATAATCGTTAGCTTCTGTCCCAACGTTAATTTATCAGCATCTTTTATTAGAAGGGCTGCTGCTGCTATAGCTCTTAAGCAATGGGGCGACCCACTAGCCACTGGGTCCAGTTTATTTGATAAGTATTCTACCGGCCTTTTCCAAGGTCCCAAAGTCTCAGTGAGCACAACCCGTGCTATTCCTTTCTTTTCCTCGATGTAGAGGCTGAAGGGTTTTTCTATATCTGGGAGTGCTAAGGCCGGAGCAGATAGCAGCACCTTTTTTCTGACATTTTCAAAAGCTTGTTGGTGCTCAGGGGTCCATTGGAAGTGGGCATCCCCCTTTATCAGCGGGTATAAAGGGGCAGCCAGAGACGCGAACCCAGGAATCCATAACCTGCAAAAGCCGGCAGTCCCAAGAAACTCCCTGAGTTGTCTCTTATTAGATGGGGGCAGTATCTGCACAAAGGTTCGTTTTGTGGGCTCAGTGAGCCATCCTTTGCCACCCCTAAGAGAATAACACAGGAAGATTACTTCTTGCTGACAAATTTGGGCCTTTTTGGCAGAAGCCCTATATCCAAGCCGAGCAAGCTTGGAAAATAATGCTTGGGTCCCAGACTCATAGTTCTCTTTGGTGTTGGCTGCCAGTAGCAGACCATCCACATATTGGAGTATGGTGACATCGGGGTGTGCAGTTTTGAAGTCATTGAAGTCCTTGTGGAGGGGTTCATCAAAGAGAGTGGGAGAGTTTTTGAACCCCTGTGGGAGTCTAGTCCAGGTTAGTTGGACAGATGTTCCTTTTTCGGGGTCTATCCACTCAAAAGCAAACAGCAACTGACTGTCCTTATGTACGGGCAAGCAAAAGTGAGCATCTTTTAAGTCTAGCACAGTGTACCATTCCTGCTCCAGATTCAGAGCGCTAAGCAAATTATATGGATTCGGTACAGTGGGGTGAATGTCCTGCACTCTGTTGTTGATCTCTCTTAGGTATTGAAGCGTCCGGTAGTCCCCAGTTCCTGGCTTTCTTACTGGTAGCAGGGGGATATTCTAGGACAAATGACAGGGCCTTAAGACCCCAAGAGCCAGGTATTTCTGAATATGGGCCCTTATCCCATCCTTAGCTTCTTTGATTAGAGGATATTGTTTAACACTGATTGGAGAGATAGAGGCTTTTAATTCTACTACTATTGGAGGTTGTTATATGGCTAGACCTAACCCAGCAGTTTCTGCCCAGGCATTAGGATAATCTTTTATCCATTTTTGGGGTACTTTGCCTGTTTGATCAGTCCTAGGAGGCGCAAAGTGTTGATGTTCATCTTCTACGGATGTTGTCAAAGCCATGACTATGGGAGTTTTTACTGAAGGCTTTAGAAACTCCACTTGGGGACCATCAGGGTTAAAGGTTATTCTAGCCCAGAGTTTGGTAAGCAGATCCCAGCCCATCAATGGGGCTGGGCATTCTTGGATTACTTGGAAAGCGTGGTGGACTTTTCCATTTCCTAGGTCCATAGTCCTCTTAGTTGTCCCAGCCCAATATCTACTGCCATTAGTACCTTTAACAGGGGACCATTTATTTGATAGGGGGCCCAGTGGGGTCTTAAAGGTTGATTATACTGCTCCTGTATCCACTTCAAAGTTCACTGGGGTCCCCTCCACTTTAAAAGTTACCCTGAGCTCGGAGAGGGGATCCGAGCCCCGACTTTCCTAGTCCTCTTCTAGAGTCAGCACGGTGGACTGGCATCTCTGCTTCTTTCGGGGGCACTCTTTGGCCTAGTGTCCTGTTTTCTTTACAGTAGGCACACTGATCTGAGGCCAGGGGCAGCCATTGGCGGGGGCCCAGGTATCCCTTTCTGTCTCCCTGCTTTTTAACTTCTGGCATATTTGGTGCTCTGACCAGAACCTTAGTCAATGCTTTAGTCTGCCTTTTGCTCCTTTCATCCTCCTTTTGTTCCCTTTCCGTCTATCTCCTCTGTTCCCTTTCCTCCTCAGTTTCTCTCTTATAATATACTTTCTCAGCATCTCTTACTAAATCTCTCAAGGTCTTATCTTGTAATACATCTAGACGTTGTAACTTTCTCTTAATATCTAGGGCAGCCTGCTCGATAAAGGCCATTGCAACAGATGCTTGTTCATCCTCTGCCTGAGGATCAAAAGGAGTATATTTCCTATATGCTTCCATAATTCTCTCCAGAAACATAGAGGGAGACTCATTAGGCCCTTGGATAATCTCTCTTACCTTGGCCAAATTAGTCGGCCCTCTGGCGGCCACTCGGAGACCCGCTATTAGAGTCTGGCGATAAGTGGACAGATGCTACCTACATTTAAAGGTGTTTGGGTGCCAGTTGGATCGGTTCATTGGCCCGTAGGGTCGGAGAGGAAGCATCATAGGGGCTTCCGAGTTTTCTATTATCCGTCACCGGCGGGTTCCTTTAGGTGGCCCAGCTTCCTCCAGGGGAGGAGGGGTTGCTGCTGCTGCAGAGAAGTCCCCTGGAGTGCTTGGGTCTGGCCCAATTGCCTCTAGCAGCGGAGAGGCTGAGTCAGCGGCGAGAATGTCATCTGGAACGTGTTGGGGGTTGGAGAGCGAGGGTAGAGGATAAGGAGGGGGAGGAGTGTCCAGTCTTGTGACTCAGGGAGAATGGAAGGAAGAGGGGGAGGAGTGGAAGGTTTGAATGATAGGATGCTGGGGGAAGGGGTATATGGCTGTTGATCTGGGTGGCCACGTGGCCCCGGCTGAAAGACAATATCTCTGACTTTTCAGATTAGAGGGAAGTAGAAGGATCCTTCTGGGGGGCCACCTGACTCCGAGAATGGGCCATTCTGAAGCACAGAGAATCTGCCAGGTACGGCATTTTACTGAAAAAGAAAGATTCTGGGCCCTAGAGCGGACATCAGTCCAATGATCAAGTGTCAGGGACAGAGAAGTGGAAGTGCTTTGTCCCATAATGAGAGTTACTCAAACAGGGACAGTGAAGACACAAACGCAACACAGACAAAGACAAACAGTAAACGTTTAACATGAGTCCAAGACAAAGATTAGAACTGAGTAACTGCCAAAACCTGATGGGTTAGACAATAAAGACAGCCCGTAAACTCAACATGAGTTCAGAACAATGACCAAAACTGAGTAGCCGGCAAAACCTGATGGGCTGGCGAACCGAATCCTGAAGCAAAATATAAACGAGTTGAGGAAATTAGTATTCCTTGATTTCTCTAGTCCTCTGGAGTGTCCCCCAGGAACGTGGCCTGTAGCTCTGTGACACATCTGTCAGCCACCATCAGAGAGAGCTAATGCTCTTCACTGACAGCCACTTTGCCAATCCATAACCTGAAACCCAAAACCAGAAAGAGGTGCCTTACTTACCCCGAGAGGAGTCCATTGGGGTCTTTCGTCCGCCGCTGCCGGATTTCTCACCTGGGGCCTCCAGATGAATAGGTGGGGCGAACGTCAGAGAAAAAGACCACCAAGAGGCTTTCTCATGCAACAGCAAAGGTTTCATTGGGGGTCCAGCATGCTGGGGCTCAGAGCTCACTTTAGAGGAGCAAAGAACAAAGAGCCCTGAGAACAACTTGAGCAGAGTTTATATACATTCTTTAGAGAGGGCAGGGACTTTACATACATCATAGCCTCCTTTAGCAATTCATCATATACCATGGGAAAATCAAATAACAACTCTAAAGCATGATTAGCACTTTCATTTGCGGGAACAATTCAGGCAGGGGGTGATTGGTCAGCCCTAAGAAGGGGTATACATTTAAACTGATTGGTTGAATACCTGAGATGTATACTTGCTGAGCTGCAGGGATTCTGGGAAAGGGTTGTTAAGTAACTAGGTAGTCAGGGAAGATTTCAACACACATCTAATGGGCAGATCCGGGAATTGTCTAAACTGCCACAGGAAAGTGCAGCTTGGAAAGTTTACAAACCTGGTTCTTTACATTTCAATTTCAATTTCAATTTCTTTTATTCTTTCAGAACCTTACAGAGAAAGGCAAGAGACTTAATCCACAATGACTGCTCTTTTGGCCATTTTGGTTTTGGATGCACACATGGGATCTTTCTTTCGATCCATCTGGTGCTGATAATCTAAGTCACAGCCTCACACAGGGCCAAGAGGCTAATTAAGACACAACCATTTTCAAAGCAATTACTACTCTGAGGTCAGTTACAGAACTCAGTCTCTGAGGAGAATCACACCAGTGTTCAAGGCTTGGTGCACCCAGTCATCTTTTCCAACCACCACATAAATGACCACAATTAAAACCAAAACAATCCCACATGGCCCTCATCTTCTTCCATAGAGTCACTCATCATAACCTCTGGCTGGAGGATTCCTTGAATGGCGCAGCTAAAGAGAGTGTCCAAAATAAGCTTCCTTGCCCCTCATTTGCCTAAACTCAGGGTGGCCTGGACACCCTTCCTGTGAACTAGGATTGATCACATAGGTCTGCCGCTAATACTGCTCTACTTCTCCAATTAGAGGCCTACTGACTGTCAGGTATAAATTCCTTATGTGATTTGGATTCATGATTAAACCCAAGCACCTCTGAAGAGCTTGGAAGAACTCATTTGACCCAAAAAATCCCTATACTCCCTTGAAGAAGGTCAGGAACCTAACAGAGAAAGGCAAGAGACATCATCCACAATGACTTATGTTTTTGCCATTTTGGTTTTGGATGCACACATTGGATGTTTCTTTAGATCCATCAGGTGCTGAAAATCTAAGCCATAGCCTCTCACAGGGCCAAGAGGCTGATTCACACACATGGCTTTCCAAAGCAATTAAGCAAAGAGCCACAGGTGATGCCCATTCATTTCCATTTGAAAACTGTTTCCTTCAGGCTTCACAAAGGGGTGGCCTGAGGCAAAGACCTTCCTGACATTCAGGGCAAAAGATCAATAGGTTAGCAAAAGGCCCAAAACAGGATTTCTCCACTGAGGCTTTTCTGGTCACACTGATATCTGAGTTTTCTGAGATGCTCCAATTCCCTCCAGTTATCCAGAACATAGCCATGTCACAGAGTTTGGAGGTGGTACATATTTTGGACACAAAACCATGAGCCTATTCTGGAGAGTGGCCAAAATTCAGGAAGAAAACAGAAACTTAGTAAGATAGTAGGTGTTGCCCATCGATAAGGCAACCTGCAGTCCATTACTAAAATGGACAGGATGAATGCTGGGAAGCTTTCTACTAGACAGGACACATCCATTGATGCATTCTCTTTTCTAATGTCTACAACCATGGACACAGTGGGAGACACAGACACAGAAACACTTGCCTTGTCAAAGTTCTTTCTAGAAATAGTCCACTCCAAACCAAACACACCGCCTTTCCTACCTATTCTCAGAACATGAGACAAAACCACAAACTCACACACACACTCAAAAAGGCACCTCCTTCCCCCAAGTAAGTCTGTGACTATCCAGAGTGTCCTTTGACTGGTGGGCCATTTTATGTTCCCCCGAAAAGGCCTGTCTTGTCTTAGATCTGGTCTCCTTGTCAAACACTGTGAAGTTGTCAGGAGCCTGTTCTGACCACTACATGCTTTCTCAGGGAAGGCCCGTCTTCAGAACTCTCCTCGCATTTGGCCATCCTCACATCAGTAGGTACCAAAAAAGACAGACTCTGTCCTTGGTAAATCCAAACATGTGAGCCCACTGGGACTGAGACTGGGACTGGCTCTGTGTGCCTGGCTTCCTGGATCCCAAATTCAGAGAGTTCCATCACCAAGGAAGTGAGGTAGGTCACTTATTTCAAGAATTTAATGAGTTCACTGCCTTGGCAACCACTTTGTTATAACAGTTGCTTCCAAGGGTCCCATGAGATGGAGGATACCCTACTTCCTCTGACACTTTCACTAGTTAGAATGGTATATCAACCATATGGAACCAGAAACAGGTCTCCACATTGTCCTGGTATGGTCCATATTCTCTCCATTAAGAATAGAGAGGCTGATTCAGACACAACCCTTCATCCTGACAAGGTTGTTTGCCATGGAAGATGACTTTTGCTCTCTCAGGTCCTACATAGCTGCCTAATACTTCTCCAGGGATCATTTCTGCTTGGACCATTGAGTTTCTAAGCAGGTGGAAGATCCCTTACATTCCTGTATTGTAAGACAAACTCTGTCCCTGCTCTTCTGTAAAGGTAGATTGAGGGAACAGTGTATGGTTAGTGTTAATAACAGGTTCGATTTTGGTGAGAAGTCATTCTGTTTGATGAATAATGGTATTGGGAACCTGCGGTATTTACAAGAATATATAGGTAAAATATAAGTATGGAAACAGAAATCTAGGTATGATTTGAAGCCCAGAAGGACATTGGGACCTTCATTGGGATACTTAGCTTTGAATTATGTTCTGCACAGATGTCTCAGATAAATCGATATACAATGTTATAGGACCTTGTACCTTGGATGATTGAATGTCGAAGAGAACATCCAGGATAAAAGGGATAGTTGGTAGTATTAGGAAGACAGTTTGTAAGTTTAAAAAGAAGAGTGAGTATAAGTTTTGGACCAAAAATTCTTTAGCAATAGGGTTTCGGGTAGAGAGTGAATATGAATGTCAGAACGTGTGAAGAATCAGTCACAATGATGAACTGGGAAAAATATGTAGGAAAGCAGATATCCATAGAGACATTAGGAAATCATGCAAAGTGTAAAGTGAGTGATTGGATTAGACATTTTCAATATGATTGAGTTTCAATATATAATCTTAGGAAAAAACAAATATGTAGTCCCCAAAAAGATTGACAAGTGGGAGCATTAGGCAGCCTGGACATGGATGTTTTTAGTAATCCATGATCATTTTCCATTTAGACTTTGGTACAATCATAAGTGTGATGTTTGCATTTTCTGACCAGAATATTACTGTGATAAAATGTATATGTGGATCAGGTAACATGAGTATTTCTTCCACCATTTCTTGGAGCCATATTTTGAAGATGTATAAATTAGTATTGTGGGTAAAAATAGATGTACCCTGTGTCTATGAATATAGAAATAATGCATGAATAGAGCGTAGTGTGAATAAATAATATTACTTGTTCCAAATTTAAATAATGGATTAAATTGATATCTAAAAATATTCAGGAAATCTTATATTGATATACATACATTCATTTCAACCAGTAATACATCTAATGGTAATATTAGGGTTGTGGTTTATCCTGAAGTGTGTGTGAGTTTTGCTTCAAACTGATTATGGAAATCAAATATAATATTTTTGGAAAGAAGTCTCATGAAAAGACCAGTCAAGAAACATGGAGGAATACTTGTGTTCTGAAGCAGGAAGTGATTGACATTGAAACAAATGTCTAAAAATTTGTGAACTTGTGGATAAAATATATATCCTACGATGTGCATAAACTGCAGAAATAGTAATGTACCATTGTTGAATAAAAATGAACGTCAAATTATATGTCATGTCCCATAGGAGTCTACTTGCGTTGATATTAAACTGGGTCAGTTACTCTAGAAATATTAGGATTTGTGTGCAGCTTTCACTGAAGTCAGTTTTCAGTACTAGGAAACAAATATATATTTCAAGTTGATGAATAATTCTGAGAATAATCTTGTGAAAAATCGATCATAAATCTAAATACATCAACATGAATAAATTTAGGGAGTATATATAAGACACATATATTTCATATTTTGAAAAATCTGGAGAGTATATATATATATATATATATATATATATATATATATATACACAAAACATACACACAGACTATAAAAAGTAGCAATACATATGCTAATCGAAATTCATCATTAAATATATATAATTCACATATGCAAAAATAATTATTTTACTGAACATGGATTTTTGTATAATGTTTTTCTATTAGGAAGCTCACCCATAGGTTGAATTTTCAGTTTCAACAGCGTTTAGGAGGAGGGATCTCTTCTCACAATTTGTATCTTCCAAGTCAGACAACACAAAAAAATTAACCTGTGATACCAGGTAGGATTCTATATGTGCATATAAATATACATGTGCTGAATAGTCTATAGAGAAAGGGAGACAGGAATTCACATATTAGTTAATTTTAAAAACACATGGAGAATTATTTTAACCAAAAATTGACTAGATTTATAACACCTACCCTTTATCATGTAAAAGGCAAGTCCAAATATACACCATGCCTCCACTGAACTGCATGTATTTCTATTTTGTTTTGGTTATTTTTCCTCCATCATATTAGGATTAGTAGTCAGAGTCTAGTAGGGTATGGGTTAGTGTCATGGTTTCAGTATTTTGATTGGAAAATAAGAAAATGAATCCAATGTGTATGCAAATATGTGCCACACAAAAATATTCCCACTCTCATCCAGAACAATGAATTGCCATTACCTTCACCCCAAATAAGACAAAATTAGAGGAGAAGACTTAGAAAATCTGTGAATACATATATGGAATGGAACATAATCAGGAGTTCACAACCTTGGAGGTGGTAGAGGAGTTTCCAATAGTTAGGGTCAGGGTAAACACTCCACAAACATGGAGCTCTGCTGGCCTAAAAACTTCTTGAGAAACTGTCTCTGAGTTCGGGCACTTGAAATATATGTTGTTGTCAGGAGCTTTAGCTTCATTTGTAGTGAGACCATCAAAGATGGGTCTGCATCTATGTGACCTGGAGAACATGGTTTCTTTTTTTTTAATGAACATAAGGGAGCAGTGCTGAATTCTCTCTTTGTAGGTAAACTGTGGCCACTTGGGTCTAAGTGTCTCCCCATGTGGACTGTGAAGCCATTTGGTCATCCTCCACTTTTTGTGGTGTTTCTTGCTGCTGCACTGGGAGTATGGTATTTACTTAATGAAATACAATGAGTTCAACTGGGACAAAATGCTAGAGTGAGTTCTGTCATGTGTGGTGGGTCAGGTTCTCCAGGAGAATGCACCAACAAGTCTTCTATCCAACATAGCTTGTCCCCTTGACCATAGCAACCTGTTTCTTAAAATTGACGTTAAACCTCTCCATATAACGAGATGCCTTTACATATAAGGGTCTGCTGGCTACACTATTTCAGTCACAAGCCATTTGGAAGCCAATGGAAGATCCACATGACCCCACCACAGATATTTTATCAAACATCTGCACACCACTGCTCTAGGCCCACTACTCAGCAGGCTCCAACTTACTGGCATCTCTGTTCTACACCATTTTCATAAAACCAAGTCAATTAAGCCACTGTCTGGTACACTCATGATCAGAAACAGGACATCCAAAGATTCTCCAGTGCCACCTGGTCATAGGAATTTCAAATATATCATGGTATTTATCTGGGATTAGGAAGATAGACGGTAGGATTAAAAAGAAGGGTGAGTAAAGAATTTGGACATTAAGTTCTGCTTCTCCAATATGAGGCGTATTGTCATGCATGGGCGACTCTCATGCCTGGCCTCCAAAAATCCCAAAACAATTCATAGCAATACATCTCTAAGGTCATTTCCAAATCTCCGTTTCTAAGGGGAATCACAGCAGAGTTCAAGCCCTGGTGGACCCATTCATCTCTTCCAACCGCCACACAAGTGACCACAATTAAAAACAAAACACTCCCACATGGCCCTCATTTTCTTCCATGTAGACACTCATCATAATCCCTTGCTAGAGGTTTCCAGGAGGGACACAGTCCAAGACAGTGTCCAAAATAAGCTCCCTTCCCCCTCATTTGCCTAAAGTCAGGGTGGCCTGGGCACCCTTCCTGTGAACCAGGAGTGATCAAATAGGCCTGCCATTAATGCTGCTCTGCTTCTCGAATTTGAGGCCTACTGACTGTGGGGTTTAGATACTTTATGTGAATTGGAGTCATGAGAAAACCCAAGAATCTCTGGGCTTCCCTCTGCAGGGCTTTGAAGAACCCATTTGAGTGAGTCTAGGAGTTGGACCAAAAGTTCTTTAGCAATAAGGTTTTGGTGAGAGAGTAAATGTAAATGTCAGCACATTTGAAGGGTCATTCCCAATGATGAACTGGAGAAAAGGTATTTGAAAGCAGATATCAATGGAGACATTAGGAAATCAGGCAAAGTACAAAGTGAGTGGTAGGATAAGACATTATTAACAGGGTTGAGTTTGAATATATAATCTTAGGAAGAAACAGATATGTAGTCACCAATAGGAATAATATTTGAGAGCATTAGGGAACCAGGACATGGATGTTGTTAGTAATACATGCTCACATTCAATTTAGGCTTTGGTACAGTCATAAGTGTGACCCTTGCATTTTGTGTCAGGAATATTACTGTGATGAAATGTATATGTATATCAGGTGACTAGAGTATTTTTTCCACCATTTCTGAAAGCAATATTTTAAAGACTTATAAATTAGTATTGGGGATACAAATACATAGACCCTGGGTCTATGAATATAGAGATGATGCCTTAATAGACCATACTGTGAATAAATAATATAACAGGTTCCACTTTTAATATTGGATTGAATTGATATCTGAAAATACATAAGAAATTTTATGTTGATATACAATCATTCATTCCAAACAGTTATACATCTAATGGTAATAATAAAGTTATGGTTTATCATGATGGGTGTGTGAGTTTGCCCCAAAAGTGATTATGGAAATCGAAAACAATGTGTTCAGAAAGAAGTCTCATGAAAAAACCAGTCAAGAAAGCTGGAGGAATACATGTGTTCTGAAGCAGGAAGTGATTGAAAGTGAAATAAATGCCTATAAATTTGCTAAATTGTGGAAGAAATATATATCGTATGATGTGCATAAAATGAAGAAAACTAATATACCAGTGTTGAATAAAAATGAACATCAAAATAGACATCATGGAACATAGGAATCTACTTGCACCGATGTTAAACTGGGTAAGTTACTGTAGAAATATTAGCATTTGTATATACCATTCACTGAATTTAGTTTTCAGTACTAGGAAACAGATATGTAGTTCAGGTGGATGAATATTTCTGAGAATAATCTTGTGAAAAGTTGATTAGAAATCCAAATATAAGAACATTAATGAATTTAGGAGTGTATAATAAGACACATATATTTTACATTTTGAAAAATCTGGAGAATATATATATATATATATATATATATATATATATATATATATATATATATATATACACACACACACACAAAACCCACACAGAGCAATTAAAAAGTAGCAATATATATGCCAATCAAAATTCATCGTGAAATTTATATGATCCACATATCCAAAAATATTTATTTTACTGAACATGGATTTATATATAATGTTGTTCAACTAGGAAGCTCCCCCATAGGTTGAATTTTCTGTTCCACAATTTGTATCTGTCAAGTTGGCCACCTCACAAGTATATACGTGTGATACCAGGTAGGATTCAATATGTGCATATACAAATACATGTGCTAAATAGGCTACAGAGAAAGGGAGACAGAAATTCACATATTTGTTAACTTTAAAAACACACGGAGAACTACTTCAATTAAAAATTGACTAGATTTATAACTCCAAACCTATATATTGCAAAAGGCAAGCCCAACTATACACCACCCCTCCTCTGAACTGCTTGTATTTCTATTCTGTTTGAGTTATTTTTCTCCATCACATTAGGATTAGTAGTCAGAGTCTAGCAAGCTATGGGTTAGTGTCAGGGAATCAGTATTTTGAATGGAAAATTGGAAAATGAACACAATGTGTATGCAAATATGTGCTACACAAAAATCTTCTTATTCTCTTCCAGAAAAATTTATTGTAATTAACTCCGCCCCAAGTAATACAGAATTAGAGAAGAAGAGTTAGAAAATCTGTGAATACATATCTGGAATGGAATATGCTCAGGAGTTCACAACCTTGGAGGTGTTAGAGGAGTTTCCCAAAGTAAGGGACACAGTAAACATTTCTCAAATGTGGAGCTCTGGTGCCCTAAAGACTTATTGGGAAACTGCCTATGTGGTTGGGGACTTGAAATATATATTGTTTTCAGGAGCTTTTGATTTCTTTCTAGTGAGACCATCAAAGCTGGGTCTGCATCTATGTGACCTGGAGGACATGGATTCTTATTTTCCAATGTACATGAGGTAGCAGTGCTGAATTCTCTCTTTGTAGGTAAACTGTGGCCATTGTGGGCTAAGTGTCTCCCTGGGGGACTGTGAAGCCATTTGGTCATCCTCCAATTTTCATGGTGTTTCTTGCTGCTGCACTGGGACTTTGGTATTTGCTTCACGATATACAAGGAGTTCAAATGGGACACAGTGGTGGAGGGAGTTCTGTCTTGTGCGGTGGGTCAGGGTTCTCAGGAGAATGCACCAAGCAGGCTTCTATCCCTCATAGCTTGCCCCCTTTTCCATAGAAACCTGGTTCTGAACATTGCCCTGAAACCTCTCCATATAACAATATGCCATTTCATTGAACATTCTGCTGGCTGCACCATGTCAGTCACAAGCAATTTGGAAGCTAATGGCAGATTGACATGGCCTCACAAAGATGTTTTATCATACACCTTCCCACCTCTGCTCTAGGCCCACCACTCAGTAGGCTCCAACTTACTGGTATCTCTGTTCTACACCATTTTTATGAATCCCAGTCAATCAAGGCACTGCCTGATAGATTCATGAATGATGTAGGACATCCAAATGTTCCCAGTGCGACCAGGTCATGGGAAATTCAAAAATTTCATGGTATTTATCTAGGCATTTTTCAAGGATGAAGTTGGAGGCACTGTGGGTTTTAATTCATTCGGGAACCATTAAATGGTGAGGATGCTCATTTCAATGAACGCTATCAAGAATTCTCACAGGCAAGACTTTCCAAAGAGTGGCCAAAAGGTCACATGAAGCCAGGCTCATTGAGGTCTACAATGTGAGGTCCATGTTTGTTTTGATTCTCAACTATGGCTGACATGCCTTTAAGAATAAAATCATGTGATATCCTGGCTGAGATTCCCAGTGCTCTGTGGAAAGGTACCCTGGGCCTATATCTCAGTTTCCATGGGCGACTTTCATGCGTGTCCTCCTAAAATCCCAACACAAGTCATGGCAATACTTCTCTGAGGTCAGTTTCAGAACTCACTCTCTAAGGGGAATCACGCCACTGTTCAAGCCCAGGTGGACCCAGTCACCTCTTCCAACCGCCACACAAATGAAAACAATTGAAACCAAAAAAAATTCCACATGGCCCTCATTTTATTTCATATAGGCACTGAACATAACCTCTTGCTAGAGGTTTCCATGAGGAGCACAGTACAAGACAGTATCCAAAATAAGCTCCCTTGCCCCTCGTTTGCCTAAAGTTTGAGTGGCCTGGACACCCTTCTTGTGAAACAGGAGTGATCCAATAGGCCTGCATTTAATACTGCTCCACTTCTCCAATTTGAGGCCTACTGACTGTGGGATTTAGATTATTTATGTGTATTGGAGTCAGATAAAACCCAAGCACCAATGGGCTAGCCTCTGCAGGGCTTTAAAGAACTCATTAGACCCAAAGGATCCTTATTCTCACTTGATGGAGGTCAGGAAACTTACAGAGAAAGACAAGAGAATTCACCCACAATGACTGCTCTTTTGGCCATTTTGGTGTTGGATGCATACATGGGATCTTTCTTTACATCCATCAGGTGCTGACAATCTAATCCACAGCCTCACACTGGGCCAAGAGCCTGATTCAGACACATCCCTTTCCAAAGCAATTAAGCAAAGAGACACAGGTGATGCCCATTCATTTCCATTTGAAAACGGTTTTCTTCAGGCTTCACAAACGGGTTGGCCTGAGGCAAAGTCCTTCCTGACTCAGGGGAAAAGAACAATTGTTAAGCAAAAGGCCCAACCACGGTTTCTCCACTGAGATGTTAGTAGTCACACTGATATCTGAGTTTTCTGAGATGCTCGCCATTCCCTTCAGCTATCCAGCATATGGCCATGTGACAGAGCTTGGTGGTGGTACATATCTTGGACACAAAACCATGAGCCTATTCTGGAGAGTGGCCAGAATTCAGGAAGAAAACTGGAACTTAGGAAGATAGCAGGTGTTACCCATTGATTATGCAAGCCCTGGTCCATTCATTAATTGGGCAGGATGAATGCTCGGAAGCTTTCTAATAGACAGGACACATCCATTGATGCATTCTTTTTTTCTAATGTCTACAACCACGGACACAGTGAGATACACAGACATAGAAACACACGCCCTGTGAAACGACTTAGTAGAAACATTTCACTCCAAACCACAAAACCGTCTTTCCTACCTATTCTCAGAACATGAGACAAAACCACAAACCCACACCAACACCCAAAAAGGCACCTGCTTCCCTCAAGTAGGTCTGTGACTATCCAGAGTGTCCTCTGACTTCTGGACCATACTATGTTCTCCCAAAATGGCCTGTCCTTTATCAGATCTGGTCTCCTTGGTCAACTCTGTGAAGTTGTCAGGAGCTAGTGGTGAGCCACTACCTGCTTTCTCAGGAATGGCCCCTCTTCAGAGCTTTTCTGGTATTTGGCCATTCTCACATCAGTGGGTACCAAGAAAGATTGACTCTGTCCTTGGTAAATCCAAACAAGTGAGCCCACAGGGACTGTGACTGAGACTGGCTTGGATGCCTGGCTTCCTGGATCCCATGTTCAGAGAGTTCCATCACCACGGAAGTGAGGTGAGGTCACTTCCTTCAGGAATTGAATGAGTTCACTGGCTTGGCAACCACTTTGTCCTAACAGTTGCTTCCAAGGGTCACATGAGATGGTGGCTGCCCCAACTTCCTGTGACACTTTCACAAGTTACATTGGTATATCAACCATAGGAACCTGGGAACAGCTCTCCACAGAGGCCTGGTTTGGTCCATCTTCTCTACATTAGGACGAGAGAGGCTGATTTGGACACAACCCTTCATCCTGGCCAGGTTGTTTGTCATGTAAGATGACTTTTACTCTCCCAGGTCCTTCATAGCTGCCTACGTCTTCTCCAGAGGACATTTCTGCATGGACCTTTGAGGTTCTCAGCAGGTGGAAGATCCACTACATTCCTGTATTGTAAGACTAACTCTGTCCCTCCTCTCTGTAATGTTAGATTGAGGGGAAAGTGTACGGTTAGTGTTAATAACATTTTCGATTTGGGTTAGGAATCATTCTGCTGGATGAATAATGGTATTGGGAACCTGTGATATGTATGAGAATATATAGGTGAAATACATGTATGAAAACAGAAATCTAGGTAAGTTTTGAAGCCCAGAAGAGAATTGGGCCCTTTTTTGGGATACTTAGCTTTGAATTAGGTTCTGCACAGATGTGTCAGATTAATCAATATTCAATGGCCTAGGACTTTGTACCTTGGATGATTGAATGTAGAAGAGAACATCCAGTCAAAAAGGGATAGTCGGTAGTGAAAGGTTAATAAAATAGGTACTTGTCACTTCCTTTTTCTCTGTATGCTTAACAAAACATTTTTGAAATCTTGAGAACTCTTTGCTAATCTTGTTCCCAGAATGTGCTCTCCCCAACTGCCAAACTGCAGAATGTACTCCCTCACCCGTGTGCACGCACACTGCCCACTCACCCGGACCCATCAATAAACTTTCCTCCCTGCCCTCTCCAAGAAAATTATATAAACTCTGCTTAAGGTGTTCTCAGGGCTCTCATCTCTTTTCAATTGAGCTCTGAGCCCCAGCATGCTGGACCCCCAATAAACCCTTTGCTGTTGCATGTGACAATCTCTTTGTGGTCTCTTCCTCCAAGGCTTGCCCGACCTTTTCATATGGAGGTTCCACTGAAATCCAGCAGCGGCGAATGTGAGACCCCATGTGTCGTGGCTTTCACTATTTGTGTATCTTTCATTATGGGACAGAGCACTTCAATGCCTCTGTCCCTGACCATTGATCACTGGCCCAAAGTCCACATAAGGGCTCAGAATCTTTTTTATTTAGTAAAACACTGGACCTGGAAGACGCTCTGTGCCTCAGAATGACCCACCTTTTGAGTCGGATGGCCTCTAGAAGGATCTTTCTACTTCCCACTAATTTAAAAAGTTAGAGATATTGTCTTTTAGCCAGGGCCACATAGCCATCTGGATCATTCCGCCATATATCTTAACTTTGCAGGACCTCTGCAAATCTCCTCCTCCATGGGTGAAGCCTTTCCTTACCGCTGCCCCTGCTCCTACTCCTTCCCCCATGATCTCTCAAACCCTCTGCTCTTCTTCCTTCTCCACCCTCTGTTCTCCCTGAGTCACAAGATTTGACTCTACTGGATTCTCCTCCCCCTCCTTATCCCCTGCACTCTTCCCCCAATCCCCAACACCCTCTAAGTGATTCCCCTGCTGCTGACTCAGCCTCTCTGCAATTGGAGGAGCACAGCACCCTCCAGATAGCTCCCCAGTGGCACACACAGCCCTTCCTTCCCTTGAGGAAGCTGGCCCGGCTATAGGAACTCGCCAGCAGTGAATAGTTGAAAACACTGGAACTCCCATGATGCTCCCCCTCCATCCCTATGGGCCAAAGATTGACGACGGCCATGGGGGAAAAAATGCAAGCCTACCAGTTTTGGCCATTCTCCTCTTCAGACGTACATAATTGGAAATATAACAATCCCCCTTTTTCTGAGCACCCCACCTGGCACACAGGTCTGGTTGAGTCATTGATGTTTTCACACTAGCCTACTTGAGATGACTGCCAAAAATCATAGGGACTGTCTTCATGACAGGGGATCAAAATAGAATACTCCTGGAAGCTGGAAAAAAATATCCTCTGACCAGATGCGTGACTGACACAACTTCCCAAGATAATCAAAGCCAGCTTTCCTTTGAACCAACCCAACTGTGGCCCCCAAATCTTTGAAGGTAGGGAGCATCTGTTCACTTATCACGGGGCTCTAATAGTGGGTTTCCGTGCGGCCGCTAGGCGACCAACTAATTAGGCCAAGGTAAGAGAGATTATTCAAGGGCCTGAAGAACCTCTCTCTATGTTTCTAGAGAGAATTATGGAGGCATATAGAAGATATACTCCTTTCAATCCTCAGGCAGAGGATCAAAAGTCATCTGTCACAATGGCCTTTATTGGGCAAGCTGCCCCGGATATTAAAAGAAAGTTAAAATGCTTAGATGGATTACAAGATATGACTTTGAGAGATTTAGTCAGAGAAGCCAAGAAGGTATACTTTAAGAGAGAAACTGAGGAAGAGAAGGGAACAAAGGGAGGATAAAAGAAACAAAAGACAGACTAAGGCGCTGACTAAGGTCTTGGTCACAACAACAAATAGGCCAGAAATTAAGAAACAGGGAGACAGGAAGGGATACCTGGGCCCACGCCAGAGGCCACTCCTTGCCTCAGATCACTGTGCCTACTGTAAAAAAAAGGACACTGGGCCAAAGAGTTCCCTAGAAAGAGACAGCCACTCCTGCCAGCCATTCTGACTCTTGAGGATGACTCCAAAAGTCGGGGCTAACATCCCCTCCCGGAGCTCAGGGTAACTTTTGAAGTGTAGGGGACCCCAGTAAACTTTGAAGTGCATACAGGGGCAATATACTCAGCCCTTAAGGCCCCATTGGGCCATCTATCAAATAAAAGGTCTCTAGTTCAAGGGGCAAATGGCAGTAAGTATCGGGCTTGGACAACTAAGAGGACCATGGACCTGGGAAAAGGAAAATCCATCAATCCTTCCTAGTAATCACAGAATGCCTGGCCCCATTGATGTGCAGAGATCTGCTCACCAAGCTCTGGGCCAAAATAACTTTTAACCCTGAAGGCAACCAAGTGGGATTTCTAAATCCTTCAGTAAAAACTCCTATAGTCATGGCTCTAACTATGTCAGTAGAAAATGTACATCAACTCACTCAACTTTGTTCAAAGAAACTGCAGGCATTCCTGAAGGATCAAGAACAGAGTTTTCCACTAACCAAATCACAGCAAAAGGACTGAATGGGTAACAAAAGCCTGTCGGGTCCATCAATTGGTTTATGCTTACCCTTCCAAGCTTCCTGGAGGAAAGCACCTAGGAGGAAAAAGACCAGGACAATTCTGGGAAGTGAACTTTACTGAAATTAAGCATGCAAGGTATGGACTTAAATATCTCCTAGTCTTTGTAGATACATTTTCAGGATGGATTAAAGCCTTCCCCACCAAAAAAAAAGAAAGAAAGAAAGAAAGAAAGAAAGAAAGAAAGAAAGAAAGAAAGAAAGAAAGAAAGAAACAGCACAAATGGTGGTCAAGAAGATCCTGGAAGATTTTTTTCCAAGATACGACCTGCCTAAGGTAACAGAGTCTGATAATGGACCTGCATTCATGACCCAGGTACGTTAGGGGTTAGCCAGTACCCTGGGGATTACATTGTGCTTATAGACCACAGAGTGCAGGACAGGTAGAATGAATGAATAGAACCATTAAAGAGACCTTAATGAAATTAAGCTTAGAGACCGAAATAAAAGATTGGACAATGCTTCTGCCTTATTCAATGTTTCATGCAAGAAATTCTCTCTCTGTTTCTTTGTGTAACCTCACCCACTATGAAATTCCCTATGGGGCCCCTATTCCAGTAAGGGACCTAACCCCAACTCTAAGACCTAACGATCCCTTCCACACCACCATGCTTGACAGACTTACAGCTGTTGAAAGAACTCAGTGATACCTGTGAAAACAGCTGGCCACTGCCTACCAACCTGGAGATGAGGGGACTCCACATCAATATCAAGTAGGAGACTTTGTCTATGTAAGACAAGATCAGGTGTCATCCCTGGAACCCCACTGGAAAGGACCATACCAGGTTCTACTTATAACACCTACAGTGGTAAAGGTAGACAGAATCACTTCCTGGATCCTGGCCTCTCATCTCAAGCCTGCACCCTGTCCAGACTCTGCCTGGAAACTGGAAGAGACTGGTAACCCTTTCAAATTGTGTATTCACCAGGTGGATGAAGCTATAGAGTCTCTCCTTGACCAACAGTAGTTCTAACCCTCATCAGCCCTTTCAGCAGCGATGGCTGATCACAAATCCTACTGGAGAAGAAGTATAATCTATCTCACATATAGCCCACTTTGGGACCTGGTGGCCATTTCTCCACCCAGACATTTGTTAGCTGGCTATAGGTCTTTCCTATTAGGATATCCCTGATGAAGAGGATCCCACTAAAATTCCATTAAATACCTTTTGTACCATAAATAATGGAAACAAACATTATGGATGTCGGGACAGGTAAGCCAGGTGCAGGTTGGCTAGCCTAGATTACTATGTTTGCCCGGCAGACAATCAAAGCCACAAACAGCAACAGCTGTGTGGAGGAAAAGCCAATTTCTTCTGTAAGTCATGGGGATGTGAGCATACAGGGGCTTCCTGATGGAACCCGAACTCCTCATCAAATTCTGTACACAGCATTGGCCATATGACCAATTAGATAACCAAAACCCATGGCCCCCAGAGGGGTCTCTAGATCCTCAAATACTGTGTGACCTTTTTAACTTCTGCAAGTTCTCAAAAGGGTAAAAGGAGATTCCCCTATGTGGAGGCCTTTTCCCTCCTTCGCTCACATCCTGAACTATGCTTCTCCAATAGATCCTCACCCTCAGCCTTCTTCTCCAGACTATCTGCTGTCACTCCAAACTCAGCAACCTGATTTCTTCCCTTCAATTACTAGATCAAAAACCCAAACCAACACCGGTTCTCAGACCATTGCCCCCTGGCTGAGAAGCAGGTACTGAGGTACCCCTCCACCGACTCACTCCTCTCTTCTCTTGTCACTGCCCGCACTGGGTCCCACCAGGTCCTCTTTCCAGCTAACCCATAGCTCAAACCAGCTGAGGAGAGCCCTCAGACCCTTATCCAAATGTAATGAAAATGGCCTTTAAAGTTGCTCTTTCATCACTGAAAACAGGTTACTAAAAATTTAAAGTCCCTCACAGGCTTTGTGGATACTCACTCCCTTCTTCCCCTCTGCTCTACCTGTTCTACTGCTCAAGTTTTGTTGCTAGGAATATCCCAAACCCCTTTCCCATTATTCTTTTACATCTCTCCTTTCTCATTCTCAGATCCATGAAGCTGCTCTAAGCCCCGACTTCTCTGTCTCCCCCCTCTGTACCAGGCCCACAGAAAAGTTTTCACTGACCTTCTCCAGGAGTCTTCACCATGGCTGACTTTAGGACTTTCAGCAAAAAAGTCCCTATAAACGATTTCAGTGTAGATAACCTTCCTCTTTTAATGTTGCCCTGTTCCACTTGGCCACTGGCTAAAAATAATCAGCACTCCTAAGCTAGACACCCCCTTACTAGTTTTTCACAAAATATGTGAACAATTCCTCTGGCCTTGAACTGGGGCTTCACAGAGATGGCAACATTTCTAAAATAAAGAAGTTACCATCTGGGCTCCATGGTAACAGCTGGCAGGGGGAAAAAAAGAAAGGGAAGTAAAAGCTCTCCCCCACCCAGTTGTCCTTGAAAAAGTTAACTTGCCCAGAACAGAGAAAAAAAAAAAAACAGAAACAAAAACAGCTTTTTGTGAACTTTTGCAGAGTGTGATCTTCTGAGCCACTTCTCTTACATGTTGGGTACAAAATTCTGAAACTACCTAAACTTGGAATTCAGAAGATTAATTGATTACAACCGAAGCAATGCCCTCTGAATCTGGGTGCAACCAAATAGGACTGTTTCACGGTCTTTGGTGCTATCTTAGGTGCCTTGCCTTGTCCGTCCCTACAACAGTATAATTCTATATACTAAAACATCGTTGATGTTTTCATGAAATGAAAAACGGATGTGATTAATTGTGTAATGGTGCATATGTTACCCAGAATGCTCTATCATGACGCAGGTTCATTTGAAGATCGAATAGGTGGGACATACAACCCGGTTTCACTGGGAACATATGTCCCTCACTTTAGCTATCCTATAAAGAATAGGAGTTGCCACAAGGGTGGGCACAGGAACCACTGCCCTGGTCCATGGGACACAACAAATGACCCAGTTAGAAGCAGAAATAGACCAAAACTTAAATAAATTAGAAACCTCCATAACAGCTTTGCAGGAATCTTTAACCTCTCTCTCTGAAGTTCTTTTACAGAACAGTTGAGGGTTGGACCTCCTCTTCATGAGTGAAAGGGACCTTTGTGCTGCATTGAGGGAAGAATATTGTGTGAAGTTGTCAGAAGCCAGTGGTGAGCTACTACCTGCTTTATCAGGAAAGGCCCCTCTTCTTAGCTTTCCTGTCTTTTGGCCATCCTCACATCAGTAGGTACCAAGAAAGACAGACTCTGTCCTTGGTAAATCCAAAAAAAGTGAGACCACTGGGACTGGGACTGGGACTGGTTGTGCTTGCTTGGCTTTCTGAATCCCACGTTTAGAGAGTTCCATCACCCAGGACGTTATGTGAGGTAACCTCAATCAGGAAGTGAATGAAGTCACTGCCTTGGCAACCACTTTGTCCTAAGAGTTGCTTCCAAGGGTCCCATGAGATGGAGGGTGCCCCTACTTCCTGTGACATTTTCACACGTTGGAATGGTATATCAACCATAGGCACCCGAGAATAGCTCTCCACACAGGCCTGGTTTGGTCAATCTTCTCTACATTAAGATGAAAGAGGCTGATAAAGACACATCCCTTCATTCTGACCAGGTTGTTTACCATGGAAGTTGAGTTTTCCTCTCTCTGGTCCTTCATAGCTGCCTACAACTTCTCCAGAAATCATTTCTGCATGGTCCTTTGAGGATCTCAGCAGGTTGAAGATCCCCTACATTCCTGTAGTGTAAGACCAACTTTTTCCCTGCTATTCTGTAAAGTTACATTGAGGGAACAGTGTATGGTTAGGGTAATAACAGGTTTTATTTGGCATAGGAATCATTCTGCTGGATGAATAATGATATTGGGAACCTGTGATATTTACAAGAATATATAGGTGAAATATAAGTATAAAAACAGAAATCTAGGTAAGATTTGAAGCCCAGAAGAGCATTGGGCCCTTGATTGGGATACTTAGCTTTTAAATATCTTCTAAACAGATGTCTCAGATAAATCGATATACAATGGCATAGGACCTTGAAAATTGGATGATTGAATGTAGAAGAAAACATCCACTCATATAGGCATAGTTGGTAGGATTAGGAAGATAGTCAGTAGGTTTAGGAAGAAAAGTGAGTATAGGATTTGGACAAAAAGTTCTTTAGCAATAGGGTTTGCGGTAGAGAGTGAATGTAAATGTCACCACATGTGAAGAGTCAGACACAATGATGAACTGGGGAAAATATATGGGGAAGCAGATATCAATGGAGATATTAAGAAATCAGGCAAAGTATAAATTGAGTGATAGGATTAGACATTTTCAACAGGGTAGAGGTTGAGTATAAAATCTTAGAAAGAATCAAATATTTAGTCCCCAATAGGATTGACATTTGAGAGAATTAGGCAATCTGGACATGGATATTGTTAGTAATCCATGCACACTTTCCATTTAGGCTTTGGCATAGTCATAAGTGTGAACTTTGCATTTTGTTTCCAGAATATTACTGTGATAAAGTGCATATGTAGATCAGGTGACATGAGTATTTCTTCCACCATTTCTGTGGGCAATATTTTGAAGGTGTGTAAATTAGTATAGGGTGTACAAATAGGTGTTCCCTGTGTCTAGGAATATAGATAAAATGAATGAATAGACCATACTGTGAATAAATAATATTACTGGTTCCAACTTTAAATATTGGATTGAATTGATATTTACAAATTTACAGGAAATCTTATATTGAGATACATACATTCATTACAACCATTTATACATCTAATGGTAATATTAGGTTTATGGTTTATCATGAAGAGTGTGTGAGTTTTGCTTTAAAAGTGATTATTGAAATCTAAAATAAAATGAAGTATCATGAAAAGACCAGTCAAAAAACATAGAGGAATACTTGTGTACTGAAGCAAGAAGTGATTAAAAGTGAAACAAAAGCCTATCAATTTGCAAAATTGTGAATGAAATATATATCCTATGATGTGCATAAACTGAAGAAATAGTCATGTAACAGTGTTGAATAAAAATGAAGGTCAAAATACACATCATGTCCCATAGGAATCTACTTGCATTGATGTTAAAGTGGGTCAGTTACTGTAGAAAAATTAGGACTTCTATGCACCATTCACTGAATTTTGATTTCAGTACTAGGATACAATATGTATTTAAGGTGGATGAATATTTCTGAAAATAACTTTGTGAACATTTGGTTATAAATCCACATTCATGAATATGAATGCATTTAGGGATTGTATAATAAGACACATATATTTTACATTCTGAAAAATCTGGAGAGTGTGTGTGTGTGTGTGTATATATATATATATATATATATATATATATATATATATATATATATATATAGAAAGAGAGAGAGAGAGAGAGAGAGAGAGAGAGAGAGAGAGAGAGAGGCATTAAAAGGTAGCAATATATATGCCAATCGAAATTCATCATGAAATATATAACATCCACAGATCCAAAACTATTCATTTTACTGAACATGGATTTATGTATTATATTGTTCAACTAGGAAGCTCACCCATAGTTTTAATTTTCAATTCCAACAACGTTTAAGAGGAGTGACCTCTTCTAAAAATTTGTATCTGCCAAGTCAGCCATCTAACAAAAATGTACATGTGATACCAGGTAGGATTCTATATGTACATACAAAAATACCTGTGCTGAATAGGTTACAGATAAAGGGAGATAGGAATTCACATATTTGTTAACTATAAAACACATGGAGAACTATTTCAATTTAAAATTGACTAGATTTATAACACCTACCCTTTATCATGCAAAAGGTAAATCCAACTATACACCATGCCTCTCTAAACTGCTTGTATTTCTATTCTGTTTGGGTTCTTTTTCTCCATCACTTTAGGATTGCTGCAATCTGGCTGGGCACAATTCAGGAGCCACTTGTCAAAAGAAACTAACCTTACTTTTAGAACCACACATGACTAAAAATTAGCTCCTCGGGAAAAACCCTCAGAGCCCAACTGCCACTACTGGCTTCCCACAAGCTCTCAACCTCCACACTCCTTCTCTTGAGGTCGATTGGCTGGGTCGTGTGGGCAGAGCCCAAAAAGTCCCACAATGAGCAGCTCCGTTGTCTGAAAGGGTGGGGAAACAGCCCAATGGCATTACCACAGAGGAGCCAATCAGCTAGATATTGCTGGGGCTGCTGTGAGCCAATCATCAGCTTGCAGTCTGAAAGGGTGGGGAAACTGCTCAATGAGCATCTCCAATGAGCATCACCGCAGAGGAGCCAATTAGCATGATGTTGCTGGGGCCGCTGTTAGCCAATCATCAGCTGGCAGTCTGAAAGTTTGTTTGGCCCCTTGGGCTGTGCCTCTCAACACCTCCCCCTCTCTGTTTAAACAACAAGCATGTGGCTTAGGGACCATGCCTGCCTTAGGTTGTCCAATAGTACATATGGTGCTTACCCATTATCGAATGAGCTGACCTCAAGGTATCAGCCTCCAGTCTTAGATTGGTACCATTGCAATTGGATCTTACCCGTCACTAGCTACAGGTCCAGTATACAGTCACACCTGTGGAGAGGTCTTTGTACCAGCGGGGGGTGAGGTTCTTTGTCTCACCTCTGTTGGCCCCCAAATTTTAGCTGAACGACCATGACAGCAGAAGGGAGGAAGATACACCAAGCCAATTGACGGCTCCTTTTGGAAAAATTGTACCACCGATGACATCATCAGCAAAAATACCCCAACACTACCACAAGTCAATTCACCAACATATTGTTCACAATGCATGCAGGTGAGTTCACAATGCATACAGGTGATACATAGTCCAGGCAAGTTCTGCAAGCAGTTCAGTGATGGCTATTGCAGAAGCTGTAGATTGGTTTTATCTTTGTCTTTACAGGCACTGGGATGAAGATAGGAATTTTGGCAATAATGGCCAAAGAAAAATTATGTAACATTCCAGAAGGTACTAAAAGAAAACAATTTTCTTAACAATTTACATTGTCTTGAAGAGAATTATTAAATATAATGAAAAGAAAAGGTGAAAGTAAACAAACAGATCTGTTAACCCCCTTTTTTGTACACATTTTAAAACAATCCTCAACAGGTGTTTACCCAATTTAAATTAAAACATTTACATCAAGTGTATAAAAATATATTTGGATCCATTTTTTCATGAGCGCTCATCATATATGATATATGGACATACGTACATTCAAACATATAACAAAAAACACAAGTGTGCACACGTAATATAATACATACAACACATAACATAAGAGTAAAGGCCTTATAACATTTTACAGGTGAAAACTCCATTGCAATGTCTAAAAACTCTATAGTCCAAAAATAGAACTGATCAGCAAAACATTAACCTAGGTTTGTATGAGCTCAAAAAACAAAATAGAACTTCATGACATGGGAAAGGGTAATAATAAAATAGATATTGAAAAAAGCATCCTGGATTTGTCACAGATGTAAGAATAGCCAAACTGGAGTTCTGGATATCAGCTGTTATGGATTTGAGCCAAATCATATTCTTTTAATCTGTAGAAATCGCTTTAGTTAGTCTCTCTGGAATCCAAATCGGCTGCTGTTCTCCCTGTGGAAACACACAAACAGACCTCCAACTCCAGACAATTACTGCGTCAGGACATTTCCATTGTCCTGTTAGAATATCCTTCCAAAGTACCTTGGGCTTATGTACATTTTTTGGACACATATGCCTTTCCACAGGACTAAGCCCTGATGAATCCAAATTTCCAAAGTTTAGAGTAAAAAGTGTTATTTTAAGTTTATCTTTGGGGAATATATACCCCTTCCCAATTCCTTTTTTTTTCGTTTAATTAGTACGTTTTAATAGTTTGATGAGCTCATTTAACTATGCCTTGTCCCTGCGGATTGTATGGGATTCCTGTTATATGAGTAATGCAAAATGATGAGCAAAATTCTTTAAAAGAGGTAAAAGTATAACCAGGGGCAACATCTGTTTTTAACTGTTTTGGAATGCCCACAGTGGCAAAATTTTGTAAGCAATGAGCTGTAACATCTTTAGTTTTTTTTCTCCAGCATGAAGGGAGTCCATCAAAAATTCAGAAGAAGTATCAACTGTAACATGCAAATATTTTAATTTTCCAAATTCTGGCAAGTTTGTGACATCCATCTGCCAAATATGGTTAGGTATCAATCCTCTAGGATTGACTCCAAGATTAACTTGTGGTAAAATGGTCACACAATTTTGACATTGTTTTATTATTTGTCTAGCTTGTTCCTTAGTTATTTTAAAGCGCTTATGTATAGTATTAGCATTGACATGGAATTTTTTATGAAAATTTGTAGCTTCTTCTACTGTAGAGAAAATATGTATGTCATGCGTAGTTTTATCTGCTAAATCATTACCCAAACTAAGGGCTCCAGGCAATCCTGTATATGTCCTGATATGCCCTATAAAGGACGGATCTTTTCTGTCCCAGATTAGACTTTGTATAGTGGAAAGAAAAGAGAAAACAGGAGAGGAAGGGGAAATTTGTTTCTTCCTAAGATTATATATTCAAACTCAACCCTGTTGAAAATGCATAATCATATCACTCACTTTATACTTTGCCTGATTTCATAATGTCTCTAAAGATATGTGGTTTCCTGCATATTTTCACCAGTTCACCATTGTGACTGACCCTTCACATGAACTTATGTTCACTTTCACTCTCTAACCACAACCCTAATGCTCCAGAACTTTTGTTCCAAATCCTATACTCACTCTTCTTCCTAAACCAACTCTGTACCTAATTCTACCTACTATCCGTTTTTGACTGGATGTTCTCTTCAACATTCAATCATCCAAGCTACAAGGTCCGATGCCATTGTATATCTATTTATCTGAGACATCTGTACACAATGTAAATCAAAGTTAAGTATCCCAATCAAGGGCCCAATGCCCTTCTGGGCTTCAAAATTACCTAGATTTCGGTTTTCATTCATATATTTAACCTCTATATTTTTATAAATATCTCAGGTTCCCAATACCATTATTCATCCCGCAGGATTATTCCTAACTCAAATCAAACATTTTATTAGCTCTAAGAATACACTGTTCTATGAACCTAAATTTAAAGAAAAGCAGGGACAGAGTTGGTCTTACAATACAGGAATGTAGGGGATCTTCCACCTGCTGAGAACCTCCAAAGTCCATGCAGAAATGAATCCTGGAGAAGATATAGTCAGCTATGAAGGATCTGCGAGAGCAAAAGTCATCTTCCATGGCAATCACCCTGGTCAGGATGAAGGGATGTGTCTGAATCAGCCTCTCTCTTCTTAATGTAGAGGAGATTGACCAAACCAGGCCTGTGTGGATAGCTATTCCCGGGTTCCTAAGGTTGACATACCATTCTAACTTGTGAAAGTTTCAAAGGAAGTAGGGGAAGCCTCCATCTAATTGGACACTTGGAAGCAACTATTAGGACAAAATGGTTTACAAGGCAGTGAATTTATTTAGTTCCTGAAGGGAGTGACCTCACCTCACTTTCTTGGTGATGGATCTCTCTGAACTTGGGATACTGGAAACCAGGCACATAGAGCCAGTCCCAGTCCCAGTCCCAATGGGCTCACTTGTTTGGATTTACCAAGGACAGAGTCAGTCTTTCTTTGTACCTACTGATGTTAGGATGGCAAAAGCAAGGAGAGCTCTGAAGAAGGGCCTTTCCTGAGAAAGCAGGTAGTGGCTAAACACTAGCTTCTGACAACTTAACAGAGTTGGTCAAGGAGAACAGACCTGAGACAGGACAGGACTTTTCAGGGGAAAATTGTATGGCCCACCAGTCAGAGGACACTCCCTAGAGTCACAGACCTACTTGGGGGAAGGAGGTGCCAATATGGGTGTGGTTTTGGGTTTATGATTTTGTCTCATGTTCTGAGAATAGGTAGGAAAGGTGGTTTGTTTTTTTGGGTTGAACTGTTTCTAGTAAGACGTTTGACAAGGCGAATGTTTCTATGTCTGTGTATCCCACTATGTCCGTGGTTGTAGACATTAGAAAAGAGAATGCATCAATGGAATTGTCCTGTCTTGTAGAAAGCTTCCCAGCATTCATCCTGCCCAATTAATGAATGGATTGCAGCTTTCCTTAAGGATGGGCAACACCAACGATCTTAGTAATTTCCAATTTTCTTTCTGAATTCTGGCCAATCTCCAGAATAGGCTCATGGTTTTGTGTCCAAGATATGTACCACCTCCAAGCTCTGTGACATGGCCATGTACTGGATAGATGAAGGGAATGGCGAGCATCTCAGAAAACACAGATATCAGTGTGACCAGTAAACTCTCAGTGGAGAAACCCTTCTTTGAGCCTTTTGCTTACATAATGTTCTGTTGCCTTGAATGTCAGGAAGTTCTTTGTTTCGGACCACCCCTTTGTGAAGCCTGAAGAAAACAGTTTTCAGATGGAAATGAATGGGCATAACCTGTGGCTCTTTGCTTAATTGCTTTGGAAATGGATGTGTCTGAATCCAACTCTATGCCCTGTGTGAGGCTGTGTCTTAGATTCTCTGCAACTGATAGATCTAAAGAAAGATCCCATGTGTGCATCCAAAACCAAAATGGCCAAAAGAGCAGTCATTGTGGGTGAAGTTTCTCTCCTTCCTCTGTTAGGTTCTTGACGTCCATCAAGTGAGAATTGGGATCCTTTGGGTCAAATGAGTTTTTCAAAGCACTGCAGATGTGGTTGGGTTTTCTTATGACTGAAATTCACCTAAAGAATCTACACCTGACAGTCAGTAGGCCTCAAATTGCAGAAGAAGATCAGTATTAATGGCAGGCGTATTTGATCAATCCTGGTTCACTGGAAGGGTTTCCAGGTCCCCCTGACTTTAGGCAAATTAGCGGCAAGGGAGCATGTTTTGGACACTGTCTTGGGCTATGCCCCTCATGGAAACGTCCAGCCAGAGGTTATGATGAGTGTCTATATGGAAGAAGATGAGGACCATTGGGGAGTGTTTTGGTTTTAATTGTGGTCATTTGTGTGGCATTTGGAAGAGATGACTGGGTCCACCTGGGCTTGAACTCTGGTGTGATTCCCCTTAGAGACTGAGTTCTGGAACTGAGCTCAGAGAAGTATTGCCATTAATTGTGTTGTGATTTTATGAGACCACGCATAAGAGTCGCCCTTTAAACTGAGATCTAGCATTGAAGTGCTCTGTCCCATAATGAAAGATCCACAAACAGTGAAAGCAACGACACATGAAACAGACAAGACAAGACAATAAAGACAGGCAATGGACGTCCAACACTGAGATCAGGACTGAGTAGCCGGCAATAACCAATGGGCTGGCAATACCGAATCCAAAAGAAAATATCACTGATTCGAGGAATCTATTAAAACTAAATTTCCCAAGTCCTCTGGGGCGTCCTCCAGGAACGTGGCCTGTGGCTCTGTGACACGTCTGTCAGCCACTGTCGGAGAGAGCTCACACTCTTCATCAATAGCCATTTTTCCAAGTCCTAACCTGAAACCTGAAACCAGGAATAGGAGACTTACTTACCCCAAGAGTAGCCTGTTGGGGTCTCTCATCTGCCGCTGCCAGATATCTGTGGAAACTTCATGTGTAAAGGTCGGGCGTGCATTGGAGGAAGAGACCACCAAGAAACTGACTCATGAAACAGCAAAGGGTTTAATGGAGTTCCAGCATGCTGGGGCTCAGAGCTCACTTGAATACAGCAGAGAGCCCTGAGAAGAGCTTGAGCAGAGCTTATATACTTTCCTTGCCGAGGGCAAGGAGGGAAGTTTATTGATGGGTCAGTGGGAGTGGGCAGTTTGCATGCAACCATGTGAGAGAGTAAATTCTGCAGTTTGAAAACTGGGGACAGCACATTCTGGGAACAAGATTAGCAAACAGTTCTCAAGATTTCAACAGTGTTTTGTTAAGCATAGAGAAAAACAGGAAGTGACAAGTACCTATTTAATTAACCATTCAATAACAACTATACCTTTTTAAATGGATGTTCTCATCTACATTCAATCTTCCAAGGTACAGGGTCCTATGACATTGTATATCAATTTACCTGAGACATCTGTGCAGAACGAAATTCAACGCTAAGTATCCCAATTAAGGGCCCAATGCCATTCTGGGATTCAAATCTTACTTAGATTTCTGTTTTCCTACATATATTTCAACTATATATTCTTATACATATCGCAGCTTCTCAATAGAATTATTCATAAACAGAATGATTCCTAACCCAAATCAAACATGTTATCAACCCTAACCCTACAGTGTTCCCTCAATCTAACTTTAAAGAAGAGCACGGACAGAGTTGGTCTTATAATACAGGAATGTAGGGGATCTTTCACCTGCTGAGAACCTCAAAGGTCCATGGAGAAATAAGCCATGGAGAAGATGTAGGCAGCTATGAAGGACCTGAGACAGCAAAAGTCATCTTCCATGGCAAACAACCTGGTCAGGATGAAGGGATGTCTCTGAATCTGCCACTCACACCCTGTGAACTGCGCCACTTCACAGGTGAATAACGAGTTAGAACGACAAAAAATTATCTTGTTAGGACCTTACAGAAAAATGGGTGTGCACCAAAACCTAGAAGAATGATTTCCACCAATGAGGTCCGGTAATTGAGTCTCAAACACGAGCCAAATGTGCGACCGGAGATCCGGGCTGACAAATCTGTGTGGCCTGCCCCGTGGCTAGAGACAGCAGGGCACCACCTAGAAGCGACCAGCCGGCAGGGAGAAACGTTGCTGCAGATTCTGTGGAATCCTGCTGGCTGACCTCCAACTGAGCCCGGGCTGAGTTTGGGATTTCAGACGGGGAAGGAAGTGCTACAGTTCTATCCCCCCACAATAAAAACTCCACCAAGGAAACCAACGGCCACCATCTTGGAGAGCAGAAGTAACCACCGTCACTCTCCAACAGATTGCAACAATAAAACAGGTTTGTGTTACTCAGCTCATCTCCCATACAGCAGGGAATTCACATAAAATCTCTCTTAGGCTTTCCATTGGAGAGATTATCAGAGAGAGCCTGCATAAAGACGTCGGGAAAACTAGAGGCACCTGACCTTCAACTTCCCCTCCCATCAGCGGCGAAAACGAAACCTGTCTAGCCAGAGCTGGGAGAGGGGCAAGAGGAAAAAATCAAAACAATAGAGTGCCGGGGTTCCCCATAGACACCATCCACACCCAAGAAACGGCAGGCCCAGAGGACAGTATGAGCTGCCGAGAGGCATCACTCAGGGGAAATCTGGCCTAGCACGAGAAACCAAGACTAGCAGGAGATAACAGGGGACTAGAGGCCAGGCCCGCGTGACTGGGCGGCTGGAGAACGCCCGCCCACTGGTCACAAACAGCCCGCTGCTGGTGCGACTGGGTGGCTGGTGCCCGCCTGCCTACCAGCGACCAATCGCCTGCTGGCTGCACGTGCAACTGGGTGGCTAGAGATCTCCCGCCCACCAGTGACAGCCCACCCGCTGACTGTGTGACTGGACAGCTGGAGACCGCGCGCCCGCCGGCGACCGGGAGTTGAAAACAAACAGAGACAGATCAGTCCCAGCCCACTCCCATTTGAACACCCTGGCAAGGAGCCTGGGGCCCGCCATAGCAGACAGGTGACATCACTGGAGCTCGGCCATCGCAATTCCTTCCAAGCAGAATTCACTTTAGCAGGCATAGTCTACCAACACAAAGGAGAGACAACAGATATATTAAACCAAAACAAATCTATAGAATAGAGCAGAAAAACAGCAATCAAATAGAGATGGAAAACAACGTGAACATCATGAAAAAACAAAGGAAAAAAATGTGTACAAACAATGCAGGACAACTTAATTCTACAGGAGGACCTAGAATCATCAGAAACAGGGATAGGGAAAAAAACTCAAGGCTTACCTAACTCAGATGGAAAGGGATATTAGAGAATACATGAATCAGCAAGTCCTAGCAATAAAAGTATATTTTGAAAATGAATTAAACAAATTCAAATGGCAAAGAACAAGCTTTACCAGGAGATAGAGATCTTTAAAAAAATCAAACAGTAATCCTAGAAATGCAGGAAACTATTAATTAAAACTCAAACGAGAATATTACAAATAGACTAGATCAAATAGAAGTCAGAACATCAGATAATGACGACAACGTTTATCAACTTGAAAAGAATATAGTCAACACAGAAAAGATGCTTAAGTCCCAAGAGCAGTCTATTCAAAAGATATGGGATGTCATAAAAAAAAACAAATTTCACAGTCATCGGGATAGAAGAATCCATAGAGATTCAAACCGAAAGAATGGACAACATATTAAGTGAAATAATTCTAGAAAACTTCCCAGAGATGAAAGATGGAATGGATTGCCAAATCCTTGAAGCCTACAGGACCCCAAACATTCAAAACCATAATAGACCAACTCCAAGACATATAATTATGAAGATAGCCAACATACAGAACAAGGAGAGAATATTAAAAGCTACGAGAGAAAGGAGGCGGATTACATTCAGGGGTAAACCAATTAGATTAACGACTGATTTTTCATCACAAACTTTGAAAGTGAGAAGATCCTGGAACAATGTATTTCAAACATTGAAAAATAAAGAATTCCAACAAAGAATACTGTATCCAGCAAAATTAAGCTTCAGATTTGACAATAAAATTAAAGTCTTTCACAATGAATAAAAACTAAAAGAATTCACACCCATAACACCAGCACTGCAAAGGATTTTGGGCAAAATACTACAAGAAGAAGAATTGAAAAATAGTGCCCCAAACTAACAGTGGGAGGTATCTCAGTAAAGGGGGAGGAAAATAACCAAAAAGTAAAAACTAGCCAAACTAAAATAAATAAATAAATTAACATGAATGGATGTACAAATCATATTTCAATTGTAACCTTAAATGTTAATGGCCTAAACTCACCATTCAAGAGACATAGGGTAGTAACCTGGATCAAAAAAACAAATCCAACAATATGCTGCCTTCAGGAGACTCATATGATAGGTAAAGACATACACAGGCTGAAAGTAAAAGGTTGGGAAAAATCATACCACTCACAGGGCACACGGAAGCAAGCAGGAGTGGCCAAGCTCATATCAAATACAATCAACTTCAAACCTACGTTAATCAAAAGGGATAAAGAAGGACACTATATAACGTTAAAAGGAACCATCCAGCAACATAACATAACAATTACCAATTTGTATGCAGCAAACAAATGAGCTGCCACACTCATAAAACAAACTCTTCTCAAGTTCAAGAGTCAAATAGACTACAACATAATAATTATAGGTGACGTCAACAGACCGCTCTCACCATTAGACACATCCTCTAGACAAAAACTGAATAAAGAAACTATAGAACTCAACAGCACAATCAATAACCTAGACTTAACCGACATATATAGAATATATCAACCATCATCAAGTGGATACACCTTCTTATCAGCAGCAGATGGATCCTACTCAAAGATAGACCATATATTAGGTCATAGGGTAACTCTTAGTAAATATAAAGGCGTGGAGATAATACCATGCACCATATCAGATCATAATTAAATGAAACTGGAAATCAATGATAAAAGAAGGAAGGAAAAATCCTACATCACATGGAAAATGAACAATATTCTACTGAATGATCAATGGGTTACAGAAGACATTAAGGAGGAGACAAAAAAATTCTTAGAGACAAATGACCATACAGACACAACCTACTGTAATCTATGGGACACAATGAAAGCAGTTTTAAGAGGAAAATTCATTTCTTGGAGTTCTTTCCTCAAAAAAAGAAAAAAAAAACAACATTTAAATGAACTCACACTACACCTCAAAAACCTAGAAAAGGAAGAGCAAAACAACAGCAAATGTAGTAGACGACATTAAAATAAGAGCAGAAATCAACGAAATTGAAACAAAAAATCATTGAAAAAATTGATAAACTAAAAGTTGGTTCTTTGAAAAAATAAATAAGATTGACAGGCCCTTAGCCATGATAACGAAGAGAAGAAGAGAGAGAACTCAAATTATTAACATAGGGGGTGAAAAATGCAATACCACAACAGACACTACAGAAATATAGAAGATAATTAGAAAGTATTTAGAAACCCTATATTCCAATAAAATAGAAGATAGTGAAGATATCAATAAATTTCTTAAGTCATACGATCTGCCCAGATTGAGTCAGGAAGACACACACAATTTAAACAGACCAATGACAAAGGAAGAAATAGAAGAAGCCATCAAAAGATAACCAACAAAAAAAAGCCCTGGACCGGATGGTTAAACAGCGGAGTTCTACAAAACCTTCAAAGAAGAATTAATACTGATTCTTTTCAAGCTCTTTCAAGAAATAGAAAAAGAAGGAGCTCTTTCAAATTCATTCTATGAGGCCAAAATCACCCTGATCTTGAAATCAGACTAAGACACTTCAAAGAAACAAAACTACAGACCAATATCTCTAATGAACTTGGATACAAAAATTCTCAATAAAATCCTGATGAATCGAATACAAAAGCATATCAAAAAAAAAAAATTGTGCACCATGATCAAGTAGGATTCACCCCTGGGATGCAAGGCTGGTTCAATATACGGAAATCAATAAATACTATTCACCAAATCAATAGACTTAAAGACAAGAACCATATGATCATCTCGATAGATGCAGAAAAAAACATTTGACAAAGTACAGCATCCCTTTATGTTCAAAACACTAGAAAAACTAGGGATAACAGGAACTTACCTCAACATTGTAAAAGCTATATATGCTAAACCTCAGGCTAACATCATCCTAAATGGAGAAAAACTGAAGGGATTGCCTCTAAAATCTGGAACAAGACAGGGATGCCCTCTATCACCACTTCTATTCAATTTAGTTCTTGAAATTCTAGCCAGAGCAATTAGACAATAGAAATTAAAGGCATAAAAATAGGAAAACAAGAACTTAAATTATCACTATTTGTGGATGACATGATAATATATATAACAGACCCAAAAGGGTCTACAAAGAAACTGCTAGAGATAATAAATGAATTAAGCAAAGTGGCAGGATATAAAATCAACACGCATAAATCAAAGGCATTTATGTATATCAGGAGCAAAACTTCTGAAATGGAAAGGAGGAAAACCACTCCATTCACAATATCCTCAAAGAAAATAAGATACTTGGAAATCAACCTAACAAAAGAGGTGAAAGATTTATATAATGAAAACTACAGAACCCTAAAGAGAGAGATAGAAGAAGATCTTAGAAGATGGAAAAATGTACTATGTTCATGGATAGGCAGAACTAACATCATCAAAATGGTGATATTACCCAAAGTTCTCTACAGGTTAAAATGGATGCCAATCAAAATCCCAACGGCATTTCTTGTAGAAATGATAAAGCAATCATGAAATTCATATGGAAAAACAAAAGACCCAGAATAGCAAAAGCAATTCTAAGCAGGAATTTGAAACTGGAGGTATAGCGATACCAGAGTTCAAACTGTACTACAAAAGAATAGTTATAAAAGCAGCGTGGTACTGGTACCAAAACAGGCAGGTGGATCAGTGGTAGAGAATAGAGGACACAGAAATCAATCCACAAAATTACAACATTCTTATATATGATAAAGAGGCTAAAAGCATATTGGGAGATGGATAGCATCTTCAACAAATGGTGCTGGGAAAATTGGAAATCCATATGCACCAAAATGAAACTGAATCCCTTTCTCTCGCCATGCACAAAAGTTAACTCAAAATGGATCAAGGAGCTAGTGATGAAATCAGAGACACTGCATGTGATAGAAGAAAAAGATGGCTATGATCTACATACTGTGGGGTCGGTCTCCAAATTCATTAATAGGACACCCATAGCCCAAGAGTTAATAACAACAATAAACAAATGGGACTTACTTAAACTAAAAAGTTTTTTCTCTGCAAGAGAAACAATAAGAGAGGTAAATAGAGAGTCTACATCCTGGGAACAACTTTTTACCCCTCACAATTCAGATAGAGCCCTAATATCCAGAATATACAAAGAACTCAAAAAATTAAACAATAAGATAACAAATAACCCAATAAACAAATGGGCCAAGGACCTGAACAGACACTTCAGAGAGGAGGACATACAATCAATCAACAAGTACATAAAAAAATGCTCACCATCTCTATCAGTCAGAGAAATGCAAATCAAAACCACCCTAAGATACCATCTCACTCCAGTAAGATTAGCAGCCATTATGAAGTCAAACAACAATAAGTGTTGGCGAGGATGTGGAGAAAAGGGTACACTTGTACACTACTGGTGGTACTGAAAATTGATAAGGCCAATTTGTAAAGCAGTATGGAGATTTCTTGGAAAGCTGGGAATGAATGCACCATTTGACCCAGCTATCACCCTTCTCGGACTAGAGGGTCTTAACAGAGCGTACTATAGGGATACTGCCACATCAATGATCATAGCGCCACAATTCACAATAGCTAGACTGTGGAACCAACCTAGATGTCCTTCAATAGATGAATGGTTAAAAAACTGTGGCATCTATACACAATGGAGTATTACTCAGCACTAAAAAATGGCAAAATCATAGACTTTGCAAGGAAATGGATGGCATTAGAGCAGATTATGCTAAGCTAAGCTAACCAATCCTTTAAAAAAATGCCAAATGTCTTCTTTGATATAAAGAGAGCACCTAAGAACAGAACAGGGAGGAAGAGCATGAGAAAAAGATTAACATTAAACAAAGACGAGTGGGGGGATAGAAAGGGGGAGAGAAGGGAAAGCATATGGAAATGGTAGGAGACCCTCAATGTTACACAAAATTACATATAAGAGGTTGTGAGGGGAAATGGGGGGAAAACAATGGAGAGAATTGAACAACAGCAGATGAGGTAGAGAGGAAAGATGGGAGGGGACGGGAGGAGGGATAGTAGGGGATAGAAAAGGTAGCAGAATACAACATCACTATTATGCCATTATGTACAAATGTGAATGTGTAACCAATGTGCTTCTACAATTCGTATTTGGGGAAAAATGGGAGTTCATAACCCAATTGAGTCAAATGTATGAAAGATAATATATCATGAGTTTTGTAATGTTTTGAACAATCAATAAAAATAAATAAATAAATAAAGGTTTAAAATTGAGTGGCAAGAAATCAGCTAAAAAAGTGTTGAGATGCATTCATTTTGCTAAGCAGAAACTTTGTTTTGTGTAGTTGTATCTATCACAAATTTATTTTACCAGAAAACTGGCTTTTGAAAATACACTTAATTGAGATTAAAGGATAATCCACCTACCTTCATGAAAAATTCATAGCATTTCCTATATTTTTCATATTTCATTTTTTGGTAAATATTTTGTCATGGACCAGGTCTAGTCTTAGGCTATTCTTTCAGAATACTGCCTCATCTGATAAGTTGGTACAATGTGTTGGATTGTTCTTTTCATCTTTTATTTAATAGTTTCTAGCTGATAATGTGTATTTTTCATTATATTTATTTGGACATACATACCCAACGATATCTTTGCATTTTATGTTTTACTGGGAAGAGACTCATCAAAAGCTCTGTATTATATGTATCAACAATCAAACATTTAGAGCATGCAATTATTCTTAATTTTGCATGAAAATATCTTTGTACCATTTACTTATAAAAATTTAGAACTATTAATAATGTCCCTACTGTAATAAGTAACTAATTACCAGAAAAATTAAACAATTCACTTTATATCAATTATGAATATGAAAAGTACTAAAATAAGTATTTGGCAATTAATACATAATTGATAGAAATTGAAATCATAAGAAAGCCATTTAAAATGTCAGTGCATATGGTCCTTAAATAATAGGTTGTTCAAAAAAATTTCTCTAATTCATAAGATATAATATGCCATATTAAAGCGTAACGTGATAAAAAACATTAAATTATCAATATTGATAATAAAGAATGATACCTTTTTTCTTAAATATGTTTATTTGATTTTCATTGTAAGATGTTAATTCTGGAAGACTTCAGAATTAAGAAAGTCTTGGTGTATATTATTTCTAACAGGCTAATCAAAGTACTTTTAAATATATATGTATATATATATATATATATATATATATATATATATATATATATACACATAATATATGTAATGCATATGCATGAATATAGACACATATGTATAATAAATGTATTGTAATATATCTATCAGGTGATTATAATTATTAAATTTTTTTTTAAAAAAATAGTGACTATATAAAACAGTCTCAAATTTAAATTTCATAGCATACAACTGTTTGTAATGCCATGAGAGAAAAATAGATATGGAGGAAAAACGAAAAAGGAAGAGAGAGAAGGGGAAAAATGAGGAAGAAAGTGAGTAAAGAAGAGGGAGAGGCGTGTTCGATGTTAAGACAAAAGTGGAGCGGCTGGGTTTGTGATTCAGTGTTAACATGTTTGCCAAGTATGTGTGAGGAACTGGGTTCTATTCTCAGCACCACATAAACAAATAAACAAAATGAAGATCCATCAACAACTTAAAAAATAAAAAATAAAAAACTAGAAATATTACTAAAATCCCAAGCATTTATGAATGTTAAATAATAAAATATATGTTACATAGCCTTATGAAATTTCTAGACTCCCCAAAAGAGTCATTAAATGTTAGATTATTAGTGCTATACCTAAAAATCCATTGCTCTTTCCTCTACATTCTGTGGCATTCTAGTGCTAAAATAAATTGTAGTATAACACCAAAAAAAAAAAATCCTAATATTTCTACAGTAACTGACCCAGTTTAACATCAATGCAAGTAGATTCCTATGGGACGTGATATGTACTTTGAAGTTTATTTTTATTCAACACTGGTACATTTCTATTTCTTGAGTTTATGCACATTATAGGATATATATTTCATCCACACGTTCACAAATTTATAGGCATTTATTTCACTTTCAATCACTTCCTGCTTCAGAAAACATGTATTCCTCCGTTTCTGACTGGTCTTTTCTTGAAACCTCTTTCCAAACACATTATTTTCGATTTCCATTATCACATTTGAAGCAAAACTCACACACCCCTCATAATAAACCATAACCCTAATATTACCATTAGATGTACAACTGGTTGGAATGAATGATTGTATATCAATATAAGATTTCTTACTTAGTTTCAGATATCAATTCAATCCATTATTTAAAGTGGAACCAGTTATATTATTTATTCACAATGTGGTATTTTCATGCATTATCTCTATATTCATAGACACAGGGTACACCTCTTTGTACCCCCAACACTAATTTATACGTCTTCAAAATATTGCTCCCAGAAATGTTGGAAGAAATACCCATGTCACCTGATCTACATATGCATTTTATCACTGAAATATTCTGGACACAAAAAGCAAAGGTCACACTTATGATTGTATCAAAGCTAAATGAAAAGTGAACATGGATTACTAAAAACATCCATGTCCAGGTTGCCTAATGCTCTCAAATGAAAATCCTATTGGTAACTACAAATTAGTTTCTTCCAAAGATTATATATTCAAACTCAACCCTGTTGAAAATGTCTAATCCTCTCACTCACTTTATACTTTGCCTGTTTTTGTAATGTCTCTATTGGTATCTGCTTTTCAACAGTTCATCATTGTGACTAAATCTTCACATGTTCTGAAACTTACATTCACACTCCAATCGAAATCCTATTGCTAAAGAACTTTTGGTCCAAATCCTATATTCACTCTTCTTCTTAAAACCTACCTACTATCTTCCTAATCCTACCGACTATCACTTTTTGACTGGAGGTTCTCTTCTACATTCAATCATCCAGTTACAAGGTCTTATGCCATTGTATATCGATTTCTCTGAGACATTTTTGCAGAATGTAATTCAACGATAGGTATCCCAATCAAGGGCCCAATGATTTCTGGGCTTCAAATCTTACTTAGATTTCTGTTTATGTACATATATTTCACGTCTGTATTCTAATAACTATCACAGGTTCCAATAACATTATTCATCCAGCAGAATGGTTCCTAAACGAAAATGAAAATGTTATTAACCCTAACCATACACTGTTCCCTCAATCTAACTTTACAGAAGAGCAGTGACAGTGTTGGTCTTACAATACAGGAATGCATGGGATCTTCCACCTGCTGAGAACCTCAAAGGTACATGCAGAAATGATCCCTGGAGAAGATGTAGGCAGCGATGAAGGACCTGAGAGAGCAAAAGTCATCTCAATGGCAAACAACCTGGTAGAATTAAGGAATGTGTCTGAATCAGCCTCATTCTTCTTAATACAGAGAAGATAGACCAAACCATGCCTGTGTGGAGAGCTGTTCCCTGGTCCCTATGTTTGATATACGATTCGAACTTGTGAAAGTGTCACAGGATGTAGGGGCATCCTCCATCTCATGGGAACCTTGGAGGCAAATGTTAGGACAACGTGGTTTCCAAGGCAGTGACCTCATTCAGTTCCTCAAGGAAGTGACTTCACCTCACTTCCTTGGTGATGGAAGTCTCTGAACTTGGGATCCAGGAAGCCAGGCACCCAGAGCCATAACCCGTCCAAGTCCCAGTGGTCTAACTTGTTTGGATTTACGAAGGACAGAGTCAATATTTCTTGGTACCTACTGATTTGAGGATGGCCAAATGCCAGGAAACCTCTGAAGAGGGTCCTATCCTGATAAAGCAGGTAGTGGATCACCGCTGGCTCCTGACTACTTCACAGAGTTGGCAAAGTAGAGCAGATCTGAGACAGGACAGGCCATTTTGGGAGAACATAGTATGGCCCACCAGTCAGAGGACACTCCGGATATGACAGACCTACTTGGGGGAAGGAGGTGCCTTTGCGGGTGTGGGTGTGGGTTTGTGGTTTTGTCTCATGTTCTGAGAATACGAAAGAAAGGCGGTTTGATTGGATTGTAGTGAACTGTTTCTAGTAAGTCGTTTGACAAGGCGAGTCTTTCTATGTCTGTGTATCCCACTGTGTCCGTGGTTGTCGACATTAGAAAAGAGAATGCATCAGTTGATGTGTTCTGTCTAGTAGAAAGCTTCGCAGCATTCATCCTGCCCAATTGATGAATGGACTGCGGCTTGCCTCATGGATGGGCAACACCTACTATCTGCCTAAGTTCCTGTTTTCTTCCTGAATTCTGGCCACTCTCCCGAATAGGCACATAGTTTTGTGTTTAAGATATGTACCACCTCAAGCTCTGTTAAATGGCCATGTACTGGACAGCTGAAGGGAATGGGAGAATCTCAGAAAACTCAGATATCAGTGTGACCAGGAAAGTCTCAGTGGAGAAACCCTGCTATGGGCCATTCTCTTACTATGTATCTGTTTCCCTGAATGTCAGGAAGTTCTTTGCCTCAGGCCACCCTCATGTGAAGCCTGAAAAAAGAGTTTTCAAATGAAAATGAATGGGCATCACCTGTGGCTCTTTGCTTAATTTCTTTGCAAAGGGATGTGTCTGAATCACCCTTTGGCCCTGTGTGCGGTTGTGGCTTAGATTCTCAGCCCCTGATGGATCTAAAGAAAGATCCGATGTGTGCATCCAAAACCAAAATTTCAAAAAGATCAGTTATGATGGATGAAGTCTCTTGCCTTTCTTTGTTAGGTTCCTGAACTACATCAAGTGAGAATAGGGATCCTTTGGTTCAAATAAATTTTTGAAAGCCCTGAAGAAGTGCATGGGTTTTCTTATGACTCCAATTCACATAAAGAATCTATACCTGACAGTCAGTAGGCCTCAAATTGGAGAAGCAGATCAGTATTAACTGCGGTCTTATTTTATCACTCCTGGTTCACATGCAGGGTGTCCAGGCCACCATGACTTTAGGCAAATGAGCGGAAAGGGAGCTTATTTGGACACTAACCCATACCCTACTAGACTCTGACTAGTAATCCTAACATGATGGAGAATAATAACCCCAACAGAATAGAAATACAAGAAGTTTTGAGGATTCATGTTGTATAGTTGTACTTGCCTTTTGCATTATATAGGGTAGGAGTTATAAATTTAGTCAATTTTTAATTGAAACAGTTCTCCATGTGTTTTTAAAGTTCACAACCATGTGAATTCCTCTCTCCCTTTCTCTGTAGCCTATTCAGAACATGTATTTTTATATGCACATTTAGAATCCTACCTGGTATCACATGTACATTCTTGAGAGGTTGCTGACTTAGCAGATACAAATTGTCAGAAGAGATTACTCCTCTGAATGCTATTGGAAGTGAAAATTCAAACTATGGGTGACTTCCTAGTTGAACAACATTATACATAAATCCACGTTTAGTAAAATTAATATTTTTGGATCTGTGGATTATATATATTTCATGATATATATATATATATATATATATATATATATATATATATATATATATATATAGCTACATTTTAATTTCTGTTTGAGTGTGTGTGTGTGTGTGTGTATAGATAGATAGATAGATAGATAGATAGATAGATAGATAGATATACACTCTCCAGATTTTTGAAAATATGAAACATATGTGTCTTATTATATACTCCCTAAATTCATTCATGTACATGTATGTGGATTTATAATCAACTTTTCACAAGATTATTTTCAAAAATATTCATCCACCTGAAATACATATTTGTTTCCTAGTACTAAAAACAAACTTCAGTGAATGGTGCATACAAATCCAAATATTTCTACAGTAACTGTCCCAGTTTAACATCAATGCTTGTAGATTCCTATGGGACATGATGTGTATTTTGACATTCATTTTTTAACAAAACTGGTACATTATTATTTCTTCAGTTTATGCACATCATAGGATATATATTTCATTAACAAATTCACAAATTTATAGGCATTTGTTTCGCTTTCAATAACTTCCTTATTCAAAACTCTTGTATTCCTCCAGGTTTCTTGTCTGGTCTCTTCATGAGACTTCTTTCCAAACTCATTATTTCTGAAATCCATAATCACCTTTGAAACAAAATTCACACACTCTTTATGATAATCCATAAGCCTAATATTAAAATAAGATGGATACCTGGTTGGATTGAATGATTGCATATCAATATAAGATTTCCTGTATATTTTCAGATATCAATTCAATCCATTATTTAAATTTAGAACTTGTTACATTGTTTAATCAAAGTTTTGTCTATTCATGCATTATCTCTATATTCCTAGACACAGGGTACACCCATTTGTAACCCCAGTACTAATTTATATATCTTCAAAATATTGCTCCCAGAAACGGTGGAATAAATACTTATGTCATCTGATCTACATATACATTTTATCACAGTAATTTTCTGGACACAAAAAGCAAAGTTCACACTTATGATTTTACCAAAGCCTTAATGAAAAGTGAGTATGCATTACTAAAAACATCCATGTCCAGGTTGCCTAACGCTCTCAAATGTCAATCCTATTGTTCACTTCATATTTGTTTCTTCGTAAGATTATATATTTTACCTCAAGCCTGTTGAAAATGTCTAATCCTATCAATCACTTTATCATTTGCCTGATTTACTAATGTCTCTATTAATATCTGCTTTCCTACATATTTTCCACAGTTTATCATTGTGACTGACTCTTCACATGTGCTCACATTTTCATTCACTCTCTACCCGAAACCCTATTGCTAAAGAACTTTTGGTTTAAATCCTATACTCTCTCTGCTTTCTAAACCTACTGACTATCTTTCAAATAATACCGAGTATCCCTTTTTGACTAGAAGTTCTCTTCGACACTCCATCATCCAAGGTACAAGGTCCTATGCCATTGTACATCGATTTATCTGAGACATCTCTGCAGAACATAATTCAAAGCTAAGTATCCCAATCAAGGGCCCAATACCCTTCTGGGCTTCAAATCTTACCTAGATTTCTGTTTTCATTCTAATATTTCACTTTTACATTCTTGTAAATATTACAGGTTCCCAATGCAATTATTCATCCTGCAGAATGATTCTTAACCCAAATCGAACCTTTTATTAACCCTAACCATACACTCTTCCCTCAATCTAAGTTTACAGAAGAGCAGGGACAGAATTGTTTTTACAATACAGGAATGTTGGTCATCTTTAACCTGCTGAGAACCTCAAAGGTCCATGCAGAAATGATACCTGGAGAAGATGTAGGCAGCTATGAAGGAGTTGAGAGAGCAAAAGTCACCTTGCATGGCAAACCACCTGGTCAGGATGAAGGGTCGTGTCTGAATCAGTCTCTCTATTCTAAATGTAGAGAAGGTGGACCAAACCAGGCCTTTGTTGAAAGATGTTCCCGGGTGCCTATGGTTGATATACCATTCTAACTTGCGAAAGTGTCACAGTAAGTAGGTGCAGCCTCTATCTCATGGGACCCTTGGAAGCAACTGTTAGGACAAAGTGGTTGCCAAGGGAGTGACCTCATTCAGTTCTTGAAGGAAGTGTCCTACCTCACTTCCTTGGTATTGGAACTCTCTGAAATTGGGATCCAAGATGCCAGACACCCAGAGCCAGTCCCAGTCCCACTCCCACTGGGCTCAGTTGTTTGGATTTACCAAGGACAGAGTCAGTCTTTCTTGGTACCTACTGCTGAGAGAATGGCCAAATGCCAGGACAGATATGAAGAGGGTCTTTCCTGAGAAAGCAGGTAGTGGCTCACCACTGGATCCTGACAACTTCACAGAGTTGGCCAAGGCAACCAGAACTGAGACAGGACTGGCCATTTCGGGGAACATAGTTTGGCTCAACAGACAGAGGACACACTGGAGAGTCAGAGACTTACTTGTGGGAAGGAGATGCCTTTGTGGGTGTGGGTGTGAGTTTGTGGTTTTGTCTCATGTTCTGAAAATAGGTAGGAAAGGTGGTTTGTTTGGTTTGGAATGGACTGTTTCTAGTAAATCGTTTGACAAGGTGAGTGATTCTAGTTCGGTGTATCCCACTGTGTACGTGGTTTTGGACATTAAAAAACACAATGCACCAATGGATGTATCCTGTCTAGTAGAAAGCTTCCCAGCATTCATCCTGCTCAACTGATGGATGGACTGTGGTGTGTCTTATGGATGGGGAACACCTACTATCTTCCTAAGTTCCTGTTTTCTTCCTGAATTCTGGCCACTCTCCAGAATAGGCTCATGGTTTTGTGTCCAAGATATATACCACCTCCAAGCTCTGTGCCATGGCCATGTACTGGACAGCTGAATGGAATGGGAGAATCACAGAAAACTCAGATATCAGTGTGACCAGGAAAGTCTCAGTGGAGAAATCCTGCTTTGGCCATTCTCTTACCTATATTTCTGTTGCCCTGAATGTCAGGAAGTTCTTTCCCTCAGCCCACCCCTTTGTTAAGCCTGAAGAAAACAGTTTTCAAATGGAAATGAAAGGGCATCAACTGTGGCTCTTTGCTTAATTTCTTTGGAAAGGGATGTGTCTGAATCAGCCTCTTGGCCCTGTGTGCGGTTGTGGCTTAGATTCTCAGCACCTCATGGATCTAAAGAAAGATCCCATGTGTGCATCCATAACCAAAATGGCAAAAAGATCTGTTATGGTGAATGAAGTCTCTTGCGTTCCTTTGTTAGGTTTCTGACCTACATCAAGTGAGAATAGGAATCCTTTGGTTCAAATGAATTCTTCAATGCCCTGAAGAAGTGGTTGTGTTTTCTCATGACTCCAAATCACATAAAGAATCGTTACCTGACAGTCAGTAGGCCTCAAATTGGAGAAGCAGAGCCGTATTAACTGCAGTCCTATTTTATCACTACTGGTTCACATGCAGGGTGTCCAGGCCACCATGACTTTAGACAAATGAGGGGCAAGGGAGCTTATTTTGGACACTAACCCATACCCTACTAGACTCTGACTACTAATCCTAATATGATGGAGATTAATAACCCAAACAAAATAGAAATACAAGCAGTTCAGAGGAGTCATGTTGTATAGTTGGACTTGCCTTTTGCATTATATAGGGTAGGAGTTATAAATCTAGTCAATTTTTAATTAAAATAGTTCTCCATGTGTTTTTAAAGTTAACAAATATGTGAATTCCTCTCTCCCTTTTTGTGTAGCCTATTCAGCACATGTATTTTTATATGCACATATAGAATCCTACCTGGTATCACATGTTCATACTTGAGAGGTTTCTGACTTGGCAGATACTGCCGCGGTCCGGTTGGAGCAAAATAACCGGGGGGTGGGGGTTATGAATAACATGTGTATGTTGATATAGCAGGAGTGGAAGCCATTTATTGTAGGACAATAGAGGTATTTATACATTCCACCCAGCTTATCTAATTAACATAAAGTAGATACTGCAGTCAACCAATCAGGAATCTCCACACTTAATGGCTCGCTTTTGTTACATCTCAAACCACTCCCTCTGGCATTTTGCCAGGCATCATCCAGACTTGTTTACACACCCTAACATTCCCCTGGCAAAATGCCAGGTGTTATTTTGACATGTTTACAGACTCTAACATTTCCCCCTTTTATTTAATTTAAATAAAGACCACAGTGGTTTTTACAGAAACACCATAAATAACCTGCTACAAACAGAAAGGGAGGATACAAAATGTCACAATACAAGCCAATTGATGAAGCACTTGGAGAAATAATACCAGCAATGACACTGTTAGCAAAGACACGGAGTTAAAATTTGTTATAGATTATAGTTTGTTGTCTCAGTCCAGGTAAAGCAGTGTCTCAATAGATTAACTCACAGTTCAGGTAAACCACAGTCCAGGTATGTTCTGCAGGCAGCTAGCTTAAATCACAGTCCTGGTAAGTTCTGCAGGCACCTAGCTTAAATCACAGTCCATGTAAATTCTGCAGGCAGCTAGCTTAAATCACAGCCCAGGAAAGTTCTGAAGGCAGCTAGCTTGATCCAAAGTCTCCTCCGTTTCTCAGCCGAAGTCTCCTCCGGTTTTCAGCAACACTGGAAATTCTTCCACCCTTGTCCTCACCGGCACTGGGATGAAGGCAGGAACTCCTACCACTGGCTAAAGAAAATCCTATAGTATTCCACCAGGTGCTAAGAAAACAACCTTCTGAAAAATTTAGTACATTATCTCAAGGTTTTTTACATTTGAAAAAAGCCTTAATAGTGCTTATTATTTATTATCTTCCGGGTGTGGGAGAACCATTGTAGCTTAGTTATTGGCATTGAAAATGACCAAACATCAGGGAGCCAGTAGCATCTATGGCTGGCTGTAGCATCCTGGGCAGCCACAGATGGCCCTGGGGAGTTTCCAGGACTCAAACTGCCACGGGGCCCCGCTCCCCAGGCTGGGGGCGGGGAATTGCCGGCTGCCACTGCTTGAAAAGCCCTTGCTGCACAGTGACTGGCTTGAGCATGTGGCAGCCGAGGCGCCTATTCACACACACTCCGGAAACGAAAAGTATTCAGTAACAGCCTTTTGCTGAAACTTTTTTCCTGATAATCCTTCTTCTTCTTAACTTTCTTTTTCTTTCTGATTAGACTTCCTGAGCTTCCATCAACACATGCCCTAATTGCTCTTGTTTCCACTGGGGTGCCTCTTTCCATTATCAATTTACTTTTCACCCCTTCCTTATTTTCATCACAAGACAATACAATACACTGAGATAAAACAAGACACAATCATACTGTATCAATCTTCTCCATTTTTTGAAATGACCGTTTTTCCTCTCCCCCTATCTGCCTAGGGATGAGCAGATTTGCTCCCATCCTATCTATGGATGGGCAGCTTTTATTCGTCACTCACCCCCAAGTGTCCCAGGGCTCCCTGTATGGGCCACCATCTGCAGCAGTCCCACTGCAGCAAAATAACCGGGGCAGGAGGTGATGAATAACTAGTGTATGTTGATACAGTAGGAAAGGCGTGATAGGTAGGAAAGGCTATTTGTTTGTTATTGAGTGGACTGTTTCTAGTAAGTTGTTTGACAAGGCAAGTGTTTCTATATCTGTGTATCCCACTGTATCTCTGGTTGTAGACATTAGAAAAGATAATGCATCAATGGATTTGTCCTCTCCAGGAGAAAGTTTAACAGCATTCATCCTGCCCAATTTATGAAAGGACTGTGGCTTGCCTTATGGATGGGCAACACCTACAATATTCCTAAGTTCCTGTACTCTTCCTGAATTCTGGCCACTCTCCACAACAGGCTCATGGTTTTGAGTCCAAGATATGTACCACCTCCAAGCTCTGTGACATGGCCATGTACTGGATAGCTGAAGGGAATGGCAAGCATCTCAGAAAACTCAGATATCAGTGTGACCAGTAAATTCTCAGTGGAGAAACCCTGCTTTGGGCCTTTTCTTACATAATGTTCTGTTGCCATGAATGTCAGGAAGGTCTTTGCCTCAGGCCAACCCTTTGTGAAGCCTGAAGAAAACAGTTTTCAAATGGAAATGAATGGGCATCACCTGTGGCTCTTTGCTTAATTTCTTCCAAAAGGGATGTGTCTGAATCAGCCTCTTGGCCCTGTGTGAGGCTGTGGCTTAGATTCTCAGCACCTGATGGATCTAAAGAAAGATTCCTTTTGTGCTTCCAAAACCAAAATGGCCAAAAGGGCAGTCATTGTGGTTGAAGTCCCTCGCCTTCCTCTGTAAGGTTTCTGACCTACATCAAGTGAGAAGAGGGATCCATTGGGTCAAATGAGTTCTTCAAAACCCTGCAGAGGCTAGCCCATAATTGCTTGGGTTTTCTCATGACTCCAATTCACATAAAAAATCTATACCAAATAGTCAGTAGGCCTCATATTGGAGAAGCTGGGCAGTACAAATGGCAGGCATATTTGATCACTACTGGTTCACAGGAAGGGTGTCCAGGCCACCCTGATTTTAGGCAAATGAGGGGTAAGGGAGCTTATTTTGGACACTGTCGTGAGCTTTGCCCCTCATGGAAAACCCCAGCCAGAGGTTATGATGAGTGTCTATATGGAAGAAGATGAGGGCCATGTGGGAGTGTTTTGGTTTTAATTGTGGTCATTTGTGTGGTGGTTGAAATAGATGACTGGGTCCACCTGGGCTTGAAGTCTGGTGTGATTCCCCTTACAGACTGAGTTCTGAAACTGACCTCAGAGAAATATTGCCATGAGTTCTCTTGGGATTTTAGGAGGCCACGCATTAGAGTCGCCCTTGGAAACTGAGATCAAGTCCCAGGGTGGCTTTCCACAGAGCATCGGGAATCTCAGCCAGGATATCACATGATTTTATTATGAAAGACTTGGCAGCCATAGATGAGATTCAAAACAAACATGGACCTCACACTCTAGACCTCAATGGGCCTGGGTTCATGTGATCTTTTGGCCACTCTTTGGGAAGCCTTGACTGTGAGAATTCTCCAGAGCTTTCATTGAAATGAGCTTCCATACCATTTAATGGTTCTTGAAAGAATTGAAACCTACAGTGCCTCCAACTTCATCCGTGAAAAATGCTAGATAAATACCAAGAAATTTTTGAAATTCCCATAACCAGGTGTCAGAGGAGAACATTTGGATGTCCTGTTGCTGATCAGGAGTGTTCCAGACAGTGGTTTGATTGACTGGGTTTCATGAAAATGGTGTAGAACTGAAATGCCAGTATGTTGGAGCCTGCTGAGTATTGGGCCCAGAACTGTGGTGTGCAGGTGTGGGATAAAACTTTTGTGTTGGGGCCATTTGGATCTACCATTGACTTCCAAATGGCTTGTGACTGACATGGTGCAGCCAGCAGACCCTTATATGTAAAGGCATCTTGTTATATGGAGAGGTTTCAGGGCAATGTTCCGAATCAGGTTGCTATCTTTAAGTGGGCAAGCTATGTGGGATAGAATCCTGGTTGGTGCATTCTCCTGCAGACTCTGACCGACCACACGTGACAGAACTACCTTCAGCACTGTGTCCCAGTTGAACTTCTTGTATTTCGTAGAGCAAATACCAAACTCCCAGTGCAGCAGCAAGAAACACCATGAATAGTGGAGGATGACTAAATGGGTACACAGTCCACACAGGGAGACACTTAGCCTTCAGTGGCCACAGTTTACCTACAAAGAGAGAATTCAGCACTTTGCCTCATTTTCATTGGAAAATAAGAAACCAATTTCTTCAGGTCACATAAATGCAGAGCCAGCTTTGATGGTCTCACAACAAAGGAAGCTGAAGCTCCTGAAAACAACATATATTTCAAGTGCCCAACCTCAGAGGCAGTTTCTCAAAAAGTCGTTAGGCCAGCAGAGCTCCATGTTTGTGGAGTGTTTACCTGTTAGACAAGGATGCAAGAAAAGACCACTGACTCCAATTAAAATCAAATTAAACTAAGCTTATTATTTTCACCAGCCAGGCTAACTCTCCCTCCCAAAACGGCCGGAACAAGACAGCAACCCCAACTTACCTACAGCCCAGTTTTAAAGCCCAGAAAGTTACACAAAAGGGGGGTTAGAGATAACAGAACTCGGACAAGCATCACACTAATGGTAGTTTATATATATATATATATATATATATATATATATATATATATATATATATATATATATATATTTTTTTTTTTTTTTTTTTTTTTTTTTTTTTTTTTTTGCTGGCCCCAACATCAGAATTTGTGAGGACCATTAGACCCTCAGAGATGGTCATTGTCTGTCCAGGGAAGGCCAATATTTATGATGTGTCCCTAATGTTTCACAGAGTGCTGCTATCTGGTCAGAGAGCCAGACATGGGTGAGTTCAAGGCATGGGCAGGCATTCCAAGCAGGTTCAGAATTTGCAGTAATTTATAGTAAAGCCAAAATTATCTTATCATGGCTTTGTGGCAAGATGCGTCCCAATTTTAATAAAAGATCAGGTTGGGCCTATCATCCCCCCCTTTTCTTATCTGTTCCTTTCAAATCTTTGATAGATTAAGGGAAGTGCACTGAGGAAATTTAAATCCCTCAGGTAACAGTATCCAAATTTCTAGAACTCACCCAAAACGGGTCTCCCTGATTTTACCTGACTTAATTAATTACGTATATTGATAGTCTATTTATTTTTGGCTCCATTGTTGTAAGAAGGGAGGCCTCACGCATTTTGGATTCTTCTGCGCTGAGAGAGGGTGACGTAAGTGTCATGGCATGAGGGACATGAGTTGCCTTTTAGAATTTAGTTGAGGGACATGAGTTGCCTTTTAGATTTCAGCTTGGTTTGAAGTCTGGTTGGGGAAGAACAGGTTGTAAAGTCATCTGCAAATGGGTTCTTCTATGAGAGTAACAAAAACCATGAGTAATGAATAAATGTTGCAGCAGCTGGAACATGTCACCGTATAGAAGTTCCCTCACCATTCTTTAATATCCTCAGTTATCAGGACTGTCAACTTAATATTTAATTTTTTGTTTTACAGTTGTCCCTCCCCATAAGATACAGTTTATTAATTTAATGTCATCTGATCTTGCAAAATCCTTTGTCTAGTATGACCTCTGTGTCTTATAGAGAAACCTTTAATTCTGTTACTCAGGGCTGGATAATCGTACTAGCAAACACCAAGCCTACCTCTGTAGGTTAGGAATATCTGTAGGCCCTAAACTAAATTTTCTGCCTCTGGCAGCTCCTCTTAATAGTCTCTTTTTATAGTTATCAGGCATTCCTGTCTGAGAATCCTTCTTTTTAACCTCCAGTCTTACTTATTTTGGGAGGCTAACATAAAGTGTATACCTTAAAATATTAATATTTGTTTTCTTGGCCGATTCATTTAACTTTAATTTTAAATCCTAATCTTAAACATCCAGCAAATAAATTTTAACAGCCTTATATTGAGAGTACTGGGCTTTAATATCTATAACTTAATTATTATTTATCTTTTCATTAATTGGGATATGTATTATTCTGTCTGTCTTGTAGGTGATGACTTATTATCTTAAATTAACCCATGTTGTGTTATTAAAGCAACACTTCTGTAAAAGACTAACAGGGAATCTTTAGATCACTTATAAGCAAATTAAAAATAAAATTTTTTAACAAGAGTAAAAATACTTAGTTTCTGTAATAGCTACCCTGAATTTTTTGGCTGAGTTATACATTATATGCCCTGTTTGAGATCCTAGTAATCTTCACAGAAAAACAAAAGAACTTTTGAACATAACTTTAAATGAAATAAAATCTGACCTACTCCTTTTGTAGTCATTCTCACATGTAGTAAGATGGGACACAGAGCCTTATCTCAGGTAAGGCAGGCCTCTTTATAAATATTAAGTGTTTTAGTTCTAAAGCTGATCATTGTTTTTTAAATATCATTTTACAAAGTTTACATAAATTGTTTGAGGTCACATGAACATTATCTAACATCATATGACATCACATTTAAAACATGAATTAAAGAAAGGCTGAAAGATTTTAACCTTTACATATATTAGGCTCTGATTAACTTAAAAATACATTTAAATTGTTCCCCAATGAAAAAAGTAACATAAAACTTTACATATCTTATTGATAAAAGGTAAATAAATCCCCAGTACATTTTTTTTACCATACAACTTCAGAATACCAGCTTGATATAATGCTCTTTAAATGTTTCTAACTTACAGACTTGTATACCTGGAAGATATGAGCACATTAATAGCATCAATATTACATTGATATTTCTAGATTAACCAAGTTTAGCTTTTAAAGAAATGGCAGTAGAGTGCTCTAAAATAACAGTTCTTATTTAATCAGTTGTTTAATTTTTATGGTTGCTTGCTCTAGAAAAAATAAAACTTAATAAACACAATGTTATGGGTAAACTTATGTTTTCAGAAATTTTTGTCTCTTTAACACATGACTGATTTTTACAATCTGATACAGACCTTAGTAAATCAATCGGGTATCTAACAAATGTACTCAAGAATGAGAAATTCCACATCAAATTTACTTTACTTATTTATTAAAATATTAGACAAATGTATTGAACAGTGTAAACCATTTTTTTGTTGAAGGAGAAGTCCTAGAATCAAGGCATTTTAGACATTTTGTAGATATTAATATTTTACTAGATTTTTGAACACCTATAAAAACTTGTAAGCTTAAATTTAAAAACATTTACTTTTATCTGTTTATCCAATTTAAATTGAACAATTTTAATCACGTGAATTAAAGATCTTTGGATCCACTTTTTTTAAATTAATTTTTATTGTAGGTTGTTCAAAACATTACATAGTTCTTGATATATTATATTTCACACTTGATTCAAGTGGCATATGAACTCCCGTTTTTACCCCATATACAGATTGCAGAATCACATCAGTTGCACAACCATTGATTTACATATTGCCATTCTGGTGTCTGTTGTATTCTGCTGCCTTTCCTATCCTCTACTATCCCCACTCCCCCATCCCCTCCCCTCTTCTCTCTCTACCCCCTCTACTGTAATTCATTTCTCCCCCCTCATATTTTCCCTCCTTTCCCCTCACTTCCTCTTGTATGTAATTTTGTATACCCCTGAGGGTCTTCTTCCATTTACAGGAAATTTCCCTTCTCTCTCCCTTTCCCACCCACCTCTCATCCCTGTTTAATGTTAATCTTCTTCTCATGCTCTTCGTCCCTACTCTGTTCTTAGTTACTCTCCTTATATCAAAGAAGACATTTGGCATTTGTTTTTGAGGGATTGGCTAGCTTCACTTAGCATAATCTGCTCTAATGCCATCCATTTCTCTCCAAATTCTATGATTTTGTCATTTCTTAATGCAGAGTAATACTCCATTGTGTAAAAATGCCACATATTCTTTATCCATTCGTCTATTGAATGGCATCTAGGTTGCTTCCACAGTCTTGCTATTGTGAATTGTGCTGCTATGAACATGGATGTAGCAGTGTCCCTATAGTGTGCTCTTTTTAGGTCTTTAGGGAATAGACCGAGTAGGGGAATAGCTGGATCAAATGGTGGTTTTATTCCCAGCTTTCCAAGAAATCTCCATACTGCTTTCCAAATTGGCCACACCAATTTGCAGTCCCACCAGCAATGTACAAGAGTACCCTTTTCCCCACATCCTCGCCAGCACTTGTTGTTGTTTGACTTCCTAATGGCTGCTAATCTTACTGAGTGAGATGGTATCTTAGGGTGGTTTTGATTTGCATTTCTCTGACTGCTAGAGATGGTGAGCATTTTTTCATATACTTGTTGATTGATTGTATGTCCTCCTCTGAGAAATTTCTATTCAGGCCCTTGGCCCATTTGTTGATTGGGTTATTTGTTATCTTATTGTCTAATTTTTTGAGTTCTTTGTATATTCTGGATATTAGGGCTCTGTGTGAAGTGTGAGGAGTAAAGATTTGTTCCCAGGACGTAGGATCCCTATTTACCTCTCTTATTCTTTCTTTTGCTGAGAAAAAAACTTTTTAGTTTGAGTAAGTCCCATTTGTTGATTCTAGTTATTAACACTTGTGCTATGGGTGTCCTATTGAGGAATTTGGAGCCCAACCCCACAGTATGTAGATCATAGCCAACTTTTTCTTCTATCAGACGCCATGTCTCTGATTTGATATCAAGTTCCTTGATCCACTTTGAGTTAACTTTTGTGCATGGCAAGAGAAAGGGATTCAGTTTCATTTTGTTGCATATGGATTTCCAGTTTTCCCAACACCATTTGTTGAAGATGCTATCCTTCTTCAATTGCATGCTTTTAGCCCCTTTATCGAATATAAGATAGTTGTAGTTTTGTGGATTGGTTTCTGTGTCCTCTATTCTGTACCATTGGTCCACCCACCTGTTTTGGTACCAGTACCCTGCTGTTTTCGTTACTATTGCTCTGTAGTATAGTTTGAAGTCTGGTATAGCTATCCCGCCTGATTCACACTTCCTGCTTAGCATTGTTTTTGCTATTCTGGGTCTTTTATTTTTCCAAATGAATTTCATGATTGCTTTCTCTATTTCTACAAGAAATGCCGTTGGGATTTTGATTGGCATTGCATTAAACCTATAGAGAACTTTTGGTAATATCGCCATTTTGATGATGTTAGTTCTACCTATCCATGAACAGGGTATATTTTTCCATCTTCTAAGATCTTCTTCTATTTCTCTCTTTAGGTTTCTGTAGTTTTCATTGTATAAGTCTTTCACCTTTTTTGTTAGGTTGATTCCCAAGTATTTTATTTTATTTGAGGATATTGTGATTGGGGTGGTTGTCCTCATTTCCATTTCAGAGGATTTGTGGCTGATATACAGGAATGTCATTGATTTATGTGTGTTGATATTATATCCTGCCACTTTGCTGAATTCATTTATTAGCACTTGTAGTTTCTTTGTAGACCCTTTTGGGTCTGCTAGGTATAGAATGATGTCATCTGCAAATAGTGATAATTTGAGTTCTTTTCCTATTTTTATGCCTTTAATTTCTTTCGTCTGTCTAATTGCTCTGGCCAGTGATTCGAGAACTATGTTGAACCGAAGTGGTGAGAGAGGGCATCCCTTAAAATTTGTTTTTATGAGTGCTTTTTTTATTATGAGCGCTCCTTATATATGTTAATTTCTGTATCATATATATGATTAAGAATATATATATATATAGACATACAACAAATAACAAAAGTGTGCACACATAATAATAGTAAAGACCTTGTAGCTTTTAGCAGGTGAAATCTCCATTGCCATGTTTTAAAAACTCCACAGTTGGTCAAAGATAGAACAGATCAGAAAAACATTAACCTAGGTCTGTAGGATCAAAATTATGAGTTAGAAAAATTAAAGGATCTAAGGAAAAAAATAAGAGTCCTAGAAAAAATAACTCACCAGTAATTAGTAAATACCATACTATTTACTTTTTTTTTCCTTAAGCCTCATATCAGTCTCCTACTGATCTTGCAGGCTTCTTTCATTTGCATTTCAATCTAAGTCCTGGCTGAGGTCTGGAAGGAGCAGGAAAAAACTGCTATTCTGAGCAGACACCTCAGGCCTAACGCATTTTAACCATAATTTTCCAGATAGGATGTTGAAAATTTTGATACAAGTTTAAGACAAAATTTACAAAATTTTATATCTTTACATCTTGTGTTGTCAACAGATACCATACTATGATTTACTATCCTTGTCCAAATTAATGCACTGGTACACACAGTGACATTTTCCCAGGCTACCCAATTAAAAATTGGTGAAAAAAAAAAAGACTGAATGACTGGAAAATTTCTTGCCAACTTGGAAGTAGAGTTCTTTAGTTTTCCATCCTAAGTATTTAAGTTCTCTGGCATGAATTATCTGAAATCATAAACTAAACAATTATCTGAATCTGACTTTTAATGGCAAGATTCTGCAATGCTTCAAAAACCCAATAAGCTACCAGATTGTTACAATAAAACATCATCATTTAGACACACATTCAGGTAAAATCATTCCCAAGAAACAATATATAATATCAACACATTATTGCACATGTCTTAAAGTGCCAGAAACAAAGACACACGACAGACAGAAAGGAGCTTCAGACTATGACTGACAGTCAGAAGCCTTTAAAACAGAGCAGATAAGAGAAAAATCTCCTACACCAGTTGCACCACAGATGTCCCCACAAGGGGACCAGATGTTTTCACAGAGGAGCATCCTGAAATGTAAAATCAAGGGTCTCCATAGTGACTTTCCTGCATTTAGTGTCCCCTTTTTTTCCCTCTTTTTTAAGATGACAGAGGTGGCATTATCGTTAAATTGCAGGGAAAGACCTAGGGAATTCTCTGAAAAAATAAGGCTTCAGCAGCTGCTGGGAGTCCCTCAGTCCCTCCTTTTACTTACAGGATTTGCTCCTCTGGTTCAGTTCCACCACAAGCATGCTCCATCTCCTAACATTTCTGTAGTCAGCTCTCAAAAAGTTCCAGGGTGCAGGTGGGTTATCAAAATTTGTAACTTAAAGTTGGGTTCCTGAACTTGAAGCCAATTAATGCCAATTTAAAAATGAGGACAGGGTTTTGAGAAAAAGAAAAACGAAGTTTTATTGCTTTGCTAACAAAGATAAACACAGAGACTCTGCCAAAAGGTTGTGACTCTCTTTATCTGGAGGGACAAGGGATTTTAAAGGAGTTTCACTTATTAACCTGGGAGATACTCAGTTCTTAGGTCCCCCGCAGGCACTGCCCTCTGCAGTGAGTGTGCTCCAGGCAGCCAGCGAGGGGCTTCTCTCATACTGCTTAACAAACGGGTGTAAAGTTCATTGCAGTTCCTTTAAACTCAGTCCAAAGGGTGTCAGGCTTACTTGCTTTATTTTCATGTCCGATATCCTTAAGTTTTCACCACAGAAATCACACAACAAAATGCACAAAAACAAACAAACAAAAAACATATAGAACACAGAACAAAACAAACAAACAAACAAAAAAAAAAACAGAAATCCGGCGCCGACACAGGAAAACAGAGGAGCAATGCAATGTCTTCCTAAAGCTCCCCGTAGGAGCGCATGCGTGCCCGTTGGCACCTCTCTACCCTTCCAGATGAATTCCGTAGAGAACAGAACAGATGACAGAATGATTCTTGTTACTGTCCCAGACAGGAGTATATGTGAGCCTCCTCAGTCCACCTCTCTGTCATCAGAAGAGATCTCCCTTAAACGGATATCAGATGTTATAAAGGCACCAATTACCTATGGATGCCTCCTCCACCAGGTGCTTGCTAATAGTTTTAATGCGGTGGTTCACTGCAGTGCTCCCTGAACTGAAGGCTAACTCCAAGGCCTTGGACCATCTCAAGTTGCACAAACCCTAGAGTTGCTCTCAAGCTTGGAGCCCTGGAAGGAAGGCCAACTTCAGAATTTACAGCAGTCTGGTCTTGTGATCTTGTCCGGCAGGGTCATCTCACTGGGGAACTCCAAAATATTAGACCAGGAACGCATGTAAAGACCACTGACTCCTAGTAAAATCAAATTAAGGCAAGCTAATTATTTCAAAGGGAAAGGCTACCTCTCCCTCCCAAAATGGCGGGAGCAAGACAGCAAACCCACCTTTCCTATAGCCCAGCTATATAGCCCAGAAAGATGCACAAAAAGGGGGTTACAGATAACAGAACTTTAACAAGCATCACACTAACGGTAGTTTACATTTTTTTTTAAGCTCACCCCAACATCAGAAATTATGAGGACCATTAGAGCCTCAGAGTCTCGTTGTCTGGCCAGGGAAAGAAAATATTTATGAGGTGTCACTAAAGTTTCAGAGAGGGCTGCAATCTGGTCAGAGAGCCAGGCATGGGTGAGTTTAAGGCATGGGCAAACATTCCAAGCAGGTTCAGAATTTGCAGTAATTTATAATAAAGCCAAAATTATCTTTTCATGGCTTTCTGGCAAGTGGGCTCCCAATTTTAATAAATGATCAGGTTGGGTCTATCAACCCTGTCCCTTACTTTTGGAAACTCCCCTTCCACATCCAATCTTGTGAAGTCCTGAGCATTTTCCATTCCAGATATGTATTCACAGATTTTCTAACTCTTCTCCTCTAATTGTGTATTACTTGGGGCGAATGTAATGTCAAGGCATTGTTCTGGATGAGAATGGGAAGATTTTTTGCATACACATTGGATTCATTATCTAATTTTTCATTCGAAATACTTAATCCCTGACACTAAAACCTACCCTACTGGACTCTGACTACTAATGCAAATATGATGGAGATAAATTACCCCAACAAAATAGAAATACAAGCAGTTCAGAGGAGGCATGGTGCATAGTTGGACTTGCCTTTTGCATTATGTAGTGTAGGAGTTATAAATCTAGCAAATTTTCAATTTAAATAGTTCTCCATGTGTTTTGAAAGTTAACAAATATTTGAATTCCTGTCTCCCTTTCTCTGTAGCCTATTCAGCACATGTATTTTTATATGCACATATCAAATCCTACCTGGTACCACACGTACATTCTTGTGAGGTGGATGAATTGGCAGATACAATTTGTGAGAATAGATCACTCATTCTAAACGCTGTTGGAACTGAAAATTCAACCTATGGGTGAGCTTCCTAGTTGAACAACATTATACATAAACCCATGTTCAGTAAAATGAATATTTTTGGATCTGTGGATGATATAAATTTCATGATTAATTTAGATTGCCATATATATTGCTACTTTTTAATGTCTGTGTGTGTGTTATATATATATATATATATATATATATATATATATATATATATATATATATATACTCTCCAGATTTTTCAAAATATGAAATATATGTGTCTTATTATACACTCCCGAAATTCATTCATATTCATATATGTGGATTTATGATCAACTTTTCACAAGATTATTATCAGAAATATTCATCCACCTGAAATACATATTTGTTTCCTAGTACTGAAAACAAACTTCAGTGAATGGTGCACACAAATCCTAATATTTCTAAAGTAACTCACCCAGTTTAACATCAATGCGTATAGATTCCTATGGGAGATGAAGTGTATTTTGACGTTCATTTTTATTCAACTCTGGTACATTACTATTTCTTCAGTTAATGCACATCATAGGATAAATACTTCATCCACAATTTATCAAATTGATAGGCATTTGTTTCACTTTCAATCACTTCCTGATTCAGAACACATGTATTCCTTAATGTTTCTTGACTGCTCGTTTCATGAGACTTCTTTCCAAACACATTATTTTCAATTTCCATTATCGCTTTGAAGCAAATCTCACACACCCGTCTTGATAAACCATTAAAGTAATATTACCATTATATGTATAATTGGTTGGAATTAATGATTGTATATCAATATAAGATTTTCTGCATATTTTCAGATATAAATTGAATCGATTATTTAAAGTGTAATCAGTTATATTATTTATTCACAGTATGGTCTCTTCATGCATTATCTCTACATACATAGACACAGGGTACACCTCTTTGTACCCCCAATATTAATTTATATGTCTTCAAAATATTGCTCCCAGAAATGGTGGAAGAAATACTCTGTCAACTGATCTACATATACATTTTATCACAGTAATATTCGGGACACAAAATGCAAAGTTCACACTTATGATTGTACCAAAGACTAAATGGAATGTAAACATGGATTACTAAAAAAATCCATGTCCAATTTGGCTAATGCTCTCAAATGTCAATCCTATTAATGATTACATATTTGTTTCTTCCTAAGATTATATATTCAAATTCAACCCTGTTGAAAATATCTAATACTATCACTCACTTTATACTTTGTCTGATTTCATAATGTCTCTATAGATATCTGCTTTCCTACATATTTTCCCCAGTTCATCATTGTGACTCATTCTTCACATGTGCTGACATTGACATTCACTCACTAACCGAAACCCTGTTGCTAAAGAACTTTTGGTCCAATTCCTATACTCACTCTTTTTTCTAAACTTACTTACTATCTTCCTAATCCACCTACTGGCCCTTTTGACTGGATATTCTCTTCGACATTCAATCATCCAAGGTACAAGGTCCTATGCCATTTTATATCGATTTATCTGAGACATCTGTGCAGAACATAATTCAAAGCTAAGTGTCAGAATCAAAGGCCCAATTCCCTTCTGGGCTTCAAATCTTACCTAGATTTCTGTTTTCATACTTACATTTCACCTATTTATTCTTGTAAATATCGCAGATTCCCAATACCATTATTCATCCTGCAGAATGATTCCTAACTCAAATCGAATATGTTATTAATCCTAACCATACACTCTTCCATCAATCTAACTTTATAAAAGAGTAGGGACACAGTTTGTCTTACAATACAGGAATGTAGGGGATCTTCCACCTGCTGAGAACCTCAAAGGTCCTTAAAGAAATGATCCCTGGAGAAGATGTTGACAACTATGGAGGACCTGAGAGAGAAAAATTCATTTTCCATGGAAAACAACCAGGTCAAAATGAAGGGATGTGTCTGAATCAGCCTCTCTCTTCTTAATGTAGAGTAGTTGGACCAAATCAAGCATGTGTGGAGAGCTGTTCCCGGGTGCCTATTTTTGATATACAATTCTTAGCTTGAAGTGTCACAGTAAGTAGGGGCAGGCTCCATCTCATGGGAACCTAGGAAGCAACTTTTAGGACAAAGTGTTTGCCAAGGCAGTGACCTCATTCAGTTTCTGAATGAAGTGACCTACCTCACTTCTTTGGTGATGGAACTCTCTGAACTGGGGATCCAAGAAGCCAGGCACCCAGAGTCAGTCCCAGTCCCAGTCCCAGTGGGCTCACATGTTTGTATTCACCAAGGACAGAGTCAGACTTTCTTGGTACCTACTGATGTGAGGATGGCCAAATGCCAGGAGAGCTCTGAAGAGGGCCAGTTCATGAGAAAGCAGGCAGTGTCTCACCACTGGCTCCTGAAAACTTCACTGAGTTGGCCAAGGAGACCAGATCTGAGAGAGTTTCCCAATACTATTATTCATCCCGAAGAATGATTCCTAACCCAAATTGAACATGTTATTAACCCTAACATACACTGTTCCCTCAATCTAACTTTACAGAAGAGCGGGGACAGTGTTGGTCTTACAATACAGGAATGTAGGGGATCTTCCACCTGCTTAGAAACTCAAAGGTCCATGCAGAAATCATTCCTGGAGAAGATGTAGGCAGCTATGAAGGACTTGAGAGAGCAAAAGTCATCTTCCATGGCATACAACCTGGTCAGGATAAAGGATTGTATCTGAATCAGCCTCTCTCTTATTAATGTAGAGAAGATGGATCAAACCAGGCCTGTGTGGAGAGCTATTCCTGAGTGCCTATGGTTTATATACCATTCTAACTTGTGAAAGTGTCACAGGAAGTAGGGGCATCCTCCATCTCAAGATACCATAGGAAGCAACTGTTAGGACAAAGTGGTTGCCAAGGGAGTGACCTCTTTCAGTTTCTGAAGGAAGTGACCTCACGTCACTTCCTTGGTGTTGGAACTCTCTGAACTTGGGATCCAGGAAGCCAGGCACCCATTGCCAGTCCCAGTCCTACTCCTAGTGGGCTCACTTCTTTGGATTTACCAGGGACAGAGTCAGTCTTTCATGGTACCTACTGATGTGGGGATGGCCAAATGCCAGAAGAGCTCTGAAGAGGGGCCTTTCCTGAGAAAGCAGGTAGTGGCTCATGCTGGCTCCTGAAATCTTCACAGAGTTGGCCACGAAGACCAGATCTGAGACAAGACAGGCTATTTTGGGGGAACATAGTATGACCCACCAGTCAGAGAATACTCCAGATAGTCACAGATGTACTTGGGGGAAGCAGGTGCCTTTGTGGGTGTGGGTGTGGGATTCTGGTTTTGTCTCATGTTCTGAGAATAGGTTAACCAGTACCCTGGTTATTAATTGGTAGTTACATTATGCTTATAGACCCCAGAACTCAGGACAGGTAGAAAAAATAAATAGAACCATTAAATAGACCTTTACGAAATTAATCTTAGAGACCTGCATAAAAGATTGGACTATGCTCTTGCCTTATGCACTGTTTCATGCAAGAAATACTCCCTCTGTTTCTTTGTGTAACCTCACCACCTGTGAAATTCTCTATGGTGCCCTTCCTCCAGTAAGGGACCTAACCCCAACTCTAAGACCTAAGGATCCCTTCCACACCCCCTAGCTTGACAGACTTAAAGCTCTTGAAAGAACACATTGATATCTGTTCAAACAGCTGGCCACGGCCTACCAAACTGGGGACAAGGGGACTCCACTTCAATATAATGTAAGAGACTTCATCTACATAAGAAGACATCAGGTTTCATTCCTGGAACCCCGATGGAAAGGAACATACCAGGTACTACTTATAACACCTACATCAGTAAATGTATACGGAATCAATTCCTGGATCCATGCCTCTCATCTCAAGCCTGCGCTCTGTCTAGACTCTTGCTGGAAACTGGAAATGACTAGTAACCCTTTCAAATTGTGTATTCACCATATGAATAAGGCTATAGACTCTCCCCTTGGCCACCAGTAGTCCTAAACCTCATCAGGTGGTTCATCAGCGATGGCTGATCACAAATCCTACTAGAGAAGAAGTATGGTCTATCTCGCTTACAGCCCCCATAGGGACCTGGTGGCCATCTCTCCACCCAGACATTTGTCAGCTGGCTATAGGTTTTTCCTATTGGGATATATCTGATAAAGTGGATCCCACTAAAATTCTATTAAATACCTTCTGTATCATCGATAATGGAAACAAACATTACGGATGTAGGGACACGCGAGCAAGATGCAGGTTGGCTAGCCCAGATTACTATGTTTGCATGGCAGACTATCAAAGCCACAAAGAGCCACGGCTGTGAGGGGAAAAAGCCAACTTCTTCTGTAAGTCATGGGGATGTTAGCATACAGGGACTGCCTGGTGGAACCCAAACTCCCCATCAAATTCAGTACACAGCATTGGCCATATTACCAATTAGACAACCAAAACCGATGGACCCCAGAAGGCTCTCTAGATTCTCAAATTATGCATGACATTTTTAACTTCTACAAGTGATCAAAAGGGTGGAAGGAGATTCCCCTATGTGAAGACCTTTTCCCTCCTTCACTCACGTCCTGAACTATGCTTCTCCAATAGATCCTAACCCTCAGCCTTCTGCTCCAGACTCTCTGCTTTCACTCCCACCTCAGCAACCTGATTTCTCCCCTCCATTTACTAGATCAAAAAACCAAAACTCGGCCGGTTCTCAGACCATTGCGCCCTTGCTGAGTTATCAGGTACTGAGGTTCCCCTCCACCCACTCAGTCCTCTTTTCTCCAGTAAGTGCCCAGAGCAGGTCCCATCAGGTCCTCTTACCAGCTAACCCAAAGCTCAAACCAGCTGAGGAGATGCCTCAGACCACTATCCAAGATGTAATGAAAGTGACCTTTAAAGTTGCCTTGTCATCACTGAAAACAGGTGACTAAGAATTTAAAGTCCCTCACAGGCTTTTTGGGATACTCACTCCTGTCGTCCCCTCTGCTCTACCTGTTCTACTGCTCAAGTTTTTGTTGCCAGGAAACTCACAAACCCCTTTCCCAATATTCTTTTACATCTCTCCTTCCTAATTCTCAGATAAACGGAGCTGCTCTCAGCCTTGCTTTCCACGTCTTGCCCCTCTTTACCAGGCCCACAGAAAAGTCTTATATGACCTTCTCCAGAAGTCTTCACCATTGCTGACTTTAGGACTTTCAGCAAAAGAGTCCCAATAAAAGAATTCAATGTAGATAAACTCCGTGTTTTCATGTCGCCCTGTTCTACTTGGCCAGTGGCTGGAAAAATCAGCACTCCTAAGCTAGACACCCCCTTACGAGTTTTTCACAAAATAAGTGAACAAGGCCTCTGGCCTTGAGCTGGGGATTCACAGAGATGCCTACAATTCTAAGTAAAGAAGTTACCAACTAGGCTCCATGGTAACAGCTGGCAGGGAGAAAAAAAAGAGAAAAAAAAAAGCTCTCCCTGTCCCAAGTGTCCTTGAAAAGTTAACTTGCCGAGAACAGAGGAAAAAATAACAGAAACAAAAACTGCTTTTTGTGAACTTCTGCAGACTGTGAACTTCTGAGCCCCTTCCCTTACATGTTGGGTACAAATTCTGAAACTACCTAAACTTGGGGTTCAGAAGATTAATTGATTACACCAGAAGCAATACCCTCTAAATCCGTTTGCAACCAAATAGGGTTGTTTCCCTGTCTTCGGTGCTATCTTAGATTCCTTTCCTTTTCCGTACCTACAACAGTATAATTCTATATACTTAAACATTGTTTATGTTTTCATGAAATGGTCAACAGATGTGATTAATTATGTAATGGTGCAGATGTTTCCCAGAGTGTTCTAGGATGATGCATGTTCATTTAAAGATCAAATCGGAGGGCATACAACCTGTTTCCACCGGGAACCTGTATCTCTCACTTTAGCCATCCTATTAGGTATAGGAGTTGCTGCAGGAGTGAGCACAGGAACCCTAGTCCATGGGACACAACAAATGACCCAATTAGAAGCAGCAATAGACCAAAAATTAAAGATAATAAAACCTCCATCACAGCTTTACAGGAATGTTTAACCTCTCTCTCTCTGAAGTTGTTTTACAGAACAGGCGAGGGTCAAACCTTCTCTTCATGAGAGAAGGGGGACTTTGTGCTGCATTGAGGGAAGAAGGTTGTTTTTATGCCGACCATACTGGAGTTGTATAAGAACCTATGAGTATATTAAGAAAATGCCTTTAAGAGTGTCAACGAGAGAGAGAGGCCCAAAAAGGGTGGTTTGAGTCTTGGTTCACACAGTCCCTCTGGTTAACTATGCTTTCATCAGCCCAGGCCTGTCCATTAATAATCCTCATATTATTGCTAACTGTAGGACCCTGTTGGCTCAACCATGTAGTTTCCTTTCTCGAAGCTCAAATTGGACAATTTAAACTTATGGTAATCAGACAACAATATACCCCACTAGGAGACATAAAATGTGACACCCTTCAATGATCACTTTCATGATTAAAAGTAACCAGAAGAAGAATTGGGGAATAAAAAGTTAATAAAATAGGTACTTGTCACTTCCTATTTTTCTGTATGCGTAATAAAACACTGTTGAAATCTTGAGAACTGTTTGCTAATCTTGTTCCCAGAATGTGCTGTCCCCAACTTCCAAACTGCAGAATGTACTCCATCATCCCGTTGAAAGCAAACTGCCCACTCTCCCTGACGCATCAATAAATTTCCCTCCCTGCCCTCTCCAAGGAAAGTATATAAGCTCTGTTTAAGCTGTTCTCAGGACTCTCTGCTCTATTCAAGTGAGCTCTGAGCCCCAGCATGCTGGACCCTCAATAAACCCTTTGTTGTTGCATGAGACAGTCTCTTGGTGGTCTCTTCCTCCTATGCCTGCCCGACCATTACAATATTCCAACTCTATATTCTTATAAATATCTCAGGTTACCAATACCATTATTCATCGAGCAGAATAATTCCTAACCCATATCAAACATGTCATTAAACATAACCATACACTCTTCCCTCAATCTAACTTTACAGAAGAGCAGGCACAGAGTTGGTATTACAATACAGGAATGTAGGGGATTGTTCATCTGCTGAGAACCTCAAAGATCCAAGCAGATATGATCACTGGAGAAGATGTAGGCAGCTATGAAGGACCTGAGAGAGCAAAAGTCATCTTCCATGGAAAACAACCTGGTCAGTATGAAGGGTTGTGTCTGAATCAGGCTCTCAAATTTTAATGTAGAGAAGATGGACCAAACCAGGCCTGTTTGGAGAGTTGTTCCCGGGTGCCTATGGTTGATATACCATTCTAACTTGTGAAACTGTCACAGGTAGTAGGGGCAGCCTGCATTTCATGGGACCCGTGGAAGCAAATGTTAGGACAAAGTGGTTGCCAAGGCAGTGACCTCATTCAGTTCCTGAAGGAATTGACCTCACCTCACTTCCTTGTTGATGGAACTATCTGAACTTGGGATCCAGGAAGCCAGGCACACAGAGCCAGTCCCAGTCCCAGTCCCAGTGGTCTCACTTGTTTGGATTTACCAAAGACAGAGTCAGTCTTTCTTGGTACCTACTGATGTGAGGATGGCAAAATGCCAAGAGAGCTCTGAAGAGGGGCCTTTCCTGAGAAAAAGGTAGTTGCTCAATGCTGGCTCCTGACAACTTTACAGAGTTGGCTAAGGAGTACAGATCTGAGAGAGAACATGCCATTTAAAGGGAACATACTGTGGCCCACTAGTCAGAGGACACTCCAAATAGTCTCAGAATTACTTAGGGAAAAGAGGTGCCTTTATGGGTGTAGGTGTAGGTTTGTGGTTTTCACTTGTTCTGAGAATAGGTATCAAAGGCGGTTTGTTTGGATTGAGTGAACTCTTTCTTGTAAGTACTTTGACAAGGCGAGTGTTTTTATGTCTGTATATAAAACGGTGTTCGTGGTTGTAGACATAAGAAGAGAGAATGCATCAATGATGTGTCCTGTCTAGTAGAAAGCTTGCCAGCCTTCATACTGCCCAATTTATGAATGGACTGCTGCTTGACTTATGGATGGGCAACATCTGCTATCCTCCAAAGTTCCTGTTTTCTTCCTGAATTCTGGCCTCTCTAAAGAATAGGCTCATGCTTTGGTGTCCAAGATATGTACCACCTCCAAGCTCTGTGACATGGACATGTACTGGATACCTGAAGGGAATGACGAGCTTCTTAGAAAACTCAGATATCAGTATGACCAGTAAAGTCTCAGTGGAGAAAGCCTGCTTTGTGCCTTTTGCTTACCTATTGTTTTATTGCCCTGAATGTCAGGAAGGTCTCTGCCTCAGGCCTCCCCTTTGTGAAGCCTGAATTTTCGAAAAGAGTTCTCATATTGAAATGAATGGGCATCACCTGTGGCTCTGTGCTTAATTGCTTTGGAAAGGGATGTGTCTGAATCAGCCTCTTGGCACTGTGTGAGGCTGTGGCTTAGATTCTCAGCACTAGATGGATCCAAAGAAATATCTCATGTGTGCATCCAATACAAAAATGGCTAAAAGAGCAGATATTGTAGATGAAGTCTCTCGCCTTCCTATGTAAAGTTCCTGACCTCCATTAAGTGAGAATATTGATACTTTGGGTCAAATGAGATATTTAAAGCCCTGTAGAGGCTAGCCTATAGGTGCATGGGTTTTCTCATGATTCCAATTCACATAAAGAATCTAAACTGCACAGTAATTAGGCCGCAAATTGGAGAAGCAAAGCAGCATTAACGGCATGCCTATTTGATCACTCTTGGTTAACAGGAAGGGTGTCTAGGCCACACAGACTTTAGGAAAATGAGGGAAAAAGGGAGCTTATTTTGGACACTGTTGTGGGCTGCGCCCCTCATGGAAACCTGCTACCAGAGGTAATGATTAGTGTCTATATGGAAGAAGATGAGGGCCATGTGGGAGTGTTTTGGTTTTATTTGTGGACATTTGTATCGTGGTTGGAAGAGATGACTGGGTCCACCTGGGCTTGAACTCTGGTGTGACTCCCATTAGAGACTGAGTTCTGGAACTGACCTCAGAGCAGTATTGCCATGAATTTTGTCGGGATTTTATTAGGCCACGCATGAGAGTGACCCTTGGAAACTGAGATCTAAGGCCAGTGTGGATTTCCACAGAGCACTGGGAATCTCAGCCAGGATATAACATGATTTTATTTTTAAAGACTTGGCAGCCATAGTTGAGAGTCAAAACACACATGGAACTCACATTGTAGACCTCAATGGGTCTGGCTTCATGTGACCTTTTGGCCACTCTTTGGGAAGACTTACCTGTGAGAGTTCTTCAGAGCATTCATTGAAATGAGCTTCCTCACCATTTAATGGTTCCTGAATTAATTGAAACCCATAGTGCCTCCAACTTCATCCTTGAAAAATGGCTAGATAAATACCATGAAATTTTTGAAATTCCCATGACCAGGTGGCACTGGAGAAACTTTGGATGTCCTGTTGCTGATCATGAGTATACCAGACGGTGCCTTGATTGACTGGGTTTCATGAAAATGGTGTAGATCAGATATGCCAGTAAGTTGGAGCCTGCTGAGCAGTGGGCCTAGAGCAATGTTGGGCAGGTGTGTGACACAAAATATGTGCTGGGGCCATTTCGATCTGCCATTGGCTTCCAAATGCCTTGTGACTGACAGGATGCAGCCAGCAGACCCTTATTTGTAAAGGCATCTTGTTATATGGAGAGTTTTGACCCTGTCCCTTACTTTTGGAAACTCCTCTACCACCTCCAAGTTTGTGAACTCCTGATCATATTCCATTCCAGATTTGTATTCTCAGAATTCCTAACTTTTTTTCCCTAATTGTGTCTTACTTGGGGTGAAAGTATTGTCAAGGCATTGTTCTGGATGAGAGTGGGAAAAATTTTGTGTAGCACATATTTGCATACACATTGGATTCATTTTCCAATTTTCCATTCAGAATACTAAATCCCTGACACTAACATATACCCTATTAGACTCTGACTACTAATCCTAATATGGTGGAGTAAAATAACCCAAACGGAATAGAAATACAAGCAGTTCAGAGAAGGCATGGTGTGTAGTTGGAATTGTCTTTTGCATTATATTGGGTAGAAGGTATAAACTAGTTAATTTTTTTATTGAAAGAGTTCTCCATGTGTTTTTAAAGTAAACAAATGTATGAATTCGTGTCTCCCTTTCTCCGTAGCATATTCAGCACATGTATTTTTATATGCACATACAGAATCCTACCTGGTACCACTCGTACAATCTTGTGAGGTGGCTTACTTGGCAGATACTAATTGCGAGAAGACATCACAGCTCCTAAACACTGTTGGAACAGAAAATTAAACCTATGGGTGAGCTTCCTAGATGAACAACATTATACATAAATCCATGTTCAGTAAAATGAATATTTTTGCATCTGTGGATGATTTATATTTCATGGTGAATTTCGATTGGCATATATATTGCTACTTTTTAATGTCTGTGTGTATATATATATATATATATATATATATATATATATATATATATATACAGTCTCCAGATTTTTCAAAATATGAAATATATGTGTCTTATTACACACTTCCTAAATTCATTCATATTCATGTATGTGGATTTATAATCAAATTTTCACATGATTATTCTCAGAAATATTCATCCACCTGAAATACATATTTTTTCCTACTAGTGAAAACTAACTTCAGTGAATGTTGCATACAAATCCTAATATTTCTACAGTAACTGACCCAGTTTAACATCAATGCGAGTAGATTCCAATGGGACATGCTGTGTGTTTTGACGTTCATTTTTATTCAACACTGGTACATTATGATTTCTTCAGTTTATGCACATCATAGGATATATTTTTCATCCACAGTTTCGCAAATTTATAGGCATTTGTTTCACTTTCAATCAATTCCTTCTTCAGAACACATGTTTTCATACATGTTTCTTGACTGGTCTTTTCATGAGACTTCTTTACAAAACACATTATTTTCAATTTTCATAATCATTTTTGAAGTGAAACTCAGACACCGTTCATGATAAACAATAACACTAATATTAACAATAGATGTATAACTGGTTGGAATGAATGATTTTATATCAATATAAGATATCTTAAATATTTTCAGATATCAATTCCATACATTATTTAAAGTGGAATCAGCTATTTTATTTATTCACAGTGTGGTCAATTCATGCATTATCTCTATATTCATAGACACAGGGCACACCTCTTTGTACAACCAATACTTATGTATATGTCTTCTAAATATTACTGCCAGAAATGGTGTAAGAAATACTCATTTCACCAGATCTACATACACATTTTATCACAGTAATATTCGGGACACAAAAAGTAAATGTCACACTTATGATTGTACCGGAGTCTGAATGGAAAGTGAACATGGATAACTAAAAACATTCCTGTCCATGTTGCCTAATCCTCTCAATTATCAATCCTGTTGGTGACTACATATTTGTTTCTTCCAAAGGTTATATATTCAAACTCTACCCTGTTGAAAATGCCTAATCATATCACTCACTTTATACTTTGCCTGATTTCATTATGTCTCTATTGATATGTGGTTTCCTACATATTTTCCCCAGTTCATCATTGTGACTGACCCTTCACATGAAGTTATGTTTACTTTCACTCTCTAACCAAAACACTCTTGCGATAGAACATATATTCCAAATCCTATATTGACACTTCTTCCTAAACCTACTATCTACCTAATCCTACCGACTATCCGTTTTTGACTGGATGTTCTCTTCGACATTCAATCATCCAAGGTACAAGGTTCTATGCCATTATATATCTATTTTTCTGAGACATCTGTGCACAATGTAAATCAAAGTTAAGTATCCCAATCAAGGGCCCAATGCCCTCTAGGCTTCAAAATTACCTAGATTTCTGTTTTTATTCATATATTTAACCTCTATATTTTTATAAATATCTCAGGTTCCCAATACCATTATTCATCCCGCAGAATGATTCCTAACCCAATTCAAACATTTTATTAACCCTAAGAATACACTGTTCCCTCAATCTAAATTTAATGAGAAGCAGGGACAGAGTTGGTCTTACAATATAGGAATGTAGGGGATCTTCCACCTGCTGAGAACTTCAAAGATCCATGTAGAAATGAACCCTGGAGAAGATATAGTCATCTATGAAGGACCTGAGAGAGCAAAAGTCATCTTCCATGTCAAACACCCTGGTCAGGATGAAGGGATGTGTCTGAATCAGCCTCTCTCTTCTTAATGTAGAGGAGAAGGACCAAACCAGGCCTGTGTGGATAGCTATTCCCGGGTTCCTAAGGTTGACATACCTTTCTAACTTGTGAACATTTCAGAGGAAGTAGGGGAACCCTCCATCTAATGGGACCCTTGGAAGCAACTATTAGGACAAAATGGTTTACAAGACAGTGAATTCATTCAGTTCCTGAAGGAAGTGACCTCACCTCACTTCCTTGGTGATGGATCTCTCTGAACTTGGGATCCTGGAAGCCAGGCACACAGAGCCAGTCCCAGTCCCAGTCCCAGTGGGCTCACTTGCTTGGATTTACCAAAGACAGAGTCAGTCTTTCTTTGTTACTACTGATATTATGATGCCAAAAGCAAGGAGAGCTCTGAAGAGGGGCCTTTCCTGAGAAAGCAGGTAGTGGCTCAAAATTCCCTTCTGACAACTTAAAAGAGTTGGCCAAGTACACCAGATCTGAGACAGGACAGGACATTTCGGGGGAACATTGTATGGCCCACCAGTCAGAGTACACTCCGTAGAGTCACAGACCTACTTGGGGGAAGGAGGTGACTTTGTGGGTGTAGTTGTGGGTTTATGATTTTGTCTCATCTTCTGAGAATAGGTAGGAAAGGCGGTTAGTTTTTTTTTTTTTTTTTTTTTTTGGAGTGTACTGTTTCTAGTAAGTCGTTTGACAAGGCGAGTGTTTCTATGTCTGTGTATTCCACTGTGTCCGTGGTTGTATACATTAGAAACGAGAATGCATCAATGTATTTGTCCTGTCTAGTAGAAAGCTTCCCAGCATTCAACCTGCCCAATTTATGAATGGGTTGCGGCTTTCCTTAAGAATGGGCAACACCTACTATCTTCCTAATTACCAATTTTCTTCCTGAATTCTTTCCAATCTCCAGAATTGGCTCATGTTTTTTTGTCCAAGATATGTACCACCTCCAAGCTCTGTGACATGGCCATGTACTGGATATCTGCAGGGAATGGCGAGCATCTCAGAAAACTCAGATATCAGTGTGACCAGTAAAGTATCAGTGGAGAAACCCTGCTTTGGGCCTTTTGCTTACATAATGTTCTGTTGCCCTTAATTTCAAGAAGTTCTTTGCCTCAGGCCACCCCTTTGTGAAGCCTGAGGAAAACAGTTTTCAAATGGAAATGAATGGGCATCACCTGTGGCCCTTTGCTTTATTGCTTTGGAAAGGGATGTGTGTGATTTAGCCTCTTGGCCCCGTGTGAGGCTGTGGCTTAGATTCTCAGCACCTGATGGATCTAAAGAAACATCCCATGTGTGCATCCAAAACCAAAATGGCCAAAAGAGCAGTCCTTGTGGATGACGTCTCGCCTTCCTCTGTGAGGTTCCTGACTTCCATCAATAGGGATCCTTTGGGTCAGAGGAGTTCTCCAAAGCCCTGCAGAGGTGCTTGGGTTTTGTCATGACTCCAATTCACATAAAGAATCTTAACCTCTGAGTCAGTTGGCCTCAAAGTAGAGAAGCGGTGTAGTTTTCACAGCATGCCTATTTCATCACGCCTGGTTCACAGAAAGTATGTCCAGGCCACCCTGACTTTAGCAAATGAGTGGCAAGGGAGCTTATTTTGGACACTGTCTTGGACTGCGCTCCTCATGAAAACCTCCAGCCAGAGGTTATGATGAGTGTCTATATGGAAGAAATTGAGGACCATGTCGAAGTGTTTTGGTTTTAATTGTGGTCATTTGTGTGTCAGTTGGAAGAGATAACTGTGTTCACCTGGGCTTGAACTCTTGTGTGATTCCACTTAGAGACTGCTTTCTGGAACTGACCTCAGTGAAGTATTGCCATGAATTGTTTTGAGATTTTAGGAGGCCATGCATGAGATTCGCTCTTGGTATCTGTGATCTAGGCCCAGGGTGGATTTGCACAGAAAACTGGGAATCTTTGCAAGGATATCACATGATTTTATTCTGAAAGACTTGGCAGCCATCGTTGAGAGTCAAAACACACATGGACCTAACATTGTAGACCTCAATGGGCCTTTCTTATGTTACCATTTGGCCTCTGTTTCTGTAGCCTTGCCTATGAGAGTTCTCTAGAGCTTTCATTGAAATGAGCTTCCTCACCATTTAATGGTTCCTGAATTAATTGAAACCCAGAGTGTCTCAAATTCATTTTTGAAAAATGGCTAGATAAATACCATGCAAGTTTTGAAATTCCCATGACCAGGTGGCACTGGAGAACCTTTGGATATCTGGTTCCTGATCATGAGTGTACCAGACAATGCCCTGATTGACTGGGTTTCATGAAAATGGAGTAGAACAGAGATGCCTGTAAGTTGGAGCCTGCTGAATAGTGGGCCTAGAGCTGTGGTGTGAAGGTGTGTGATAAACATCTGTGGTGGGGCCATGTGAATATGTCTTTGACTTCCAAATGGCTTGTGACTGACATGCTGCTGCCAGCAGACCCTTATATGTAAAGGCATCTTATTATATAGAGGGGTTTCAGGGCAATGTTCAGAATCAGGTTGCTCTTGTCAAGGGGGCAAGCTATGTGGGATAGAAGCCTGGTTGGTGCATTCTCCTGTAAACCCTGACCCACCACACCTGACAGAACTCCCTCCAGCACTGTGTCCCTGATGAACTCCTTGTATTGTTTGAAGCAACACCAAACTACGAGTGCAGCAGCCAGAAACACCACGAAAAGTGGAGGATGACCAAATGACTTCACAGTCCACGCGGGCAGACACTTAGACCCAGGTGGACAAAGTTTGCCGACAAAGATAGAATTCATCACTGCTGCCTAATGTTCATTGGAAAACAAGAAACCATGTCCTCCAGGTCACATAGATGCCATTCCAGATTTGATGGTCTCACTACAAAGGAAGCTAAGTCTCCTGACAACAACATATACTTTAAGTGCCCAAACTCAGAGGCAGTTTGTCAAGAAGTCTTTAGGCCAAAAGAACTTCATGTTTGTGGAGTGTTTACCCTATCCCTTACTTTTGGATACTCCTCTCCCAACTCCAAGGTTGTGAACTCCTGAGCATTTTCCATTCCGGATATATATTCACAATTTTTCTAACTCTTCTCCTCTAATTGTGTCTTACTTGTGGTGAAGGAAATGTCAATTCATTGTTCTGGATCAGAGTGGGGAGATTTTTGTGTAGCACATATTTGAATACACATGAGATTAATTTTCCTATTTTCCATTCGAAATTCTGAATCCCTGACACTTACCCATACCCTACTAGACTCTCACTACTAATCCTAATATGATGGAGAAAAATAACCCAAACAAAATAGAAATACAACCAGTTCAGAGGAGGCCTGTTGTATAGTTGGACTTGCCTTTTGCATGATAAAGGGTAGGTGTTACAAATCTAGTCAATTTTTAAATGAAAAAGTTCTCCATGTGTTTTTAAAGTTAACAAATATGTGAATTCTTGTTTCCCTTTCTCTGAAGCCTATTCAGAACATGTATTTTTAATGCACATATTGAATCCTACCTGGTATCACACTTATATTTTTGTGAGGTGGATGACATGGCAGATACAAATTGTGAGAAGAGATCACTCCTCCTAAACACTGTTGGAACTGAAAATTCAACCTATGGGTGAGCTTCCTAGTTGAACAACATTTTACTTAAATCCATGTTTAGTAAAATAAATATTTTTGCTTCAATGGATGATATATATTTCATGATGAATTTCTATTGGCATATATATTGCCAGTTTTTAATGTCTCTGTGTGTGTTTTTTGTATATATATATATATATATATATATATATATATATATATATATATATATATATATTCTCCAGGTTCTTCAAAACATGAAATATATGTGTCTTTTATACACTCCATAAATTTATTCATGTTCATGTACTTGGATTTATAATCAACTTTTCAGAAGATTATTCCAGAAATATTCATCCACCTGAAATTCATATTTGTTACCTAGTACTGAAAGCTAACTTCAGTGAACGGTGCACACAAATCCTAATATTTTTATAGTAACTGACCCAGTTTAATATCAAAGCAAGTTGATTCCTATGGGACATGTTATGTATTTTGACGTTTATTTCTATTCAACACTGGTAAATTACTATTTCTTCTTTTTTTGCACATCATAGGATATATATTTAATCCAAATGTTATCAAATTTACAGGTATTTGTTTCACTTTCAATCACTTCCTGCTTCAGAACACACGTATTCCTGCAGGTTACTTGACTGGTCTTATCATGAAACTTCTTTCCAAACACATAATTTTTGATTTTCATAATGATTTTTGAAGCAAAATATACACAATTTTCATGATTATCCATAACCCTAATATTTCCATTAGATGTATAAATGGTTGTAATGAATGTATGTGTATCAATATAAGATTTCGTGTATATTTTCAGATATCAATTCATTCCATTATTTAAAGTTGGAACCAGTTATATTTTTAATTCTCAGTATGGTCTCTTCATGCATTATCTCAATATTCATAAACACATGGTACACCCATTTGTACCCCCAATACTAATTTATGCATCTTCAAAATATTGCTCCCAGAAACAGTGGAAGAAATACTCCACCTGATCTACATATACATTTTATCACTGTAATAATCTGGACACAAAATGCAAAGTTCACCTTTATGATTGTACCAAAGCCTAAATGGAAATTGACCATGGATTACTAAAACATCTATGTCTAAATTGCCTAATGCTCTCAAATGTCAGTCTATTTGTGACTCCATATTTATTTTTCCCTAAGATTATACAGTCAAGTTCAACCCTGTTGAAAATGTCTAATATTATCACTCACTTTGTACTATACCTGATTTCCTAATGTCTCTATTGATATCTGCTTTGCTACATATTTTCCCCAGTTCATCATTGTGAGTGACCCTACACATGTGCTGATATTGACATTCACTCTCTAACCGAAACCCTATTGTTAAAGAACTTTTGGTCCAAAGTCTATACTCGCCCTCATTTCAACACCTACCGACTATCTTCCTGATCCTACAGACTATCCCTGTTTGATTGGATGTTCTCTTCTACATTCAATCATCCAAGGTAGAAGGTCCTATTTCATTGTATATCGATTTATCTGAGACATCTGTGCATAACATAATTCAATGCTAAGTATCCCAATCAAAGGCCCAATGCCCTTCTGGGCTTCACATCTTACCTAGATTTCTGTTTTCATACTTATATTTCACCTATATATTTTTAATAATGTCACAGGTTCCCAATACCATTATTAATTGAGCGGAATGATTCCTAACCCAAATCAAACATGTTATTAACCTTAACCATACATTGATCCCTCAATCTAACTTTTCAGAAGAGCAGGGACAGAGTTGGTCTCAAAATACAGGCATGTAGGGGATTCTCCACCTGCTGAGAACCTAAAAGGCCCATGCAGAAATGATCCATGGAGAAAATGTAGGCAGCTATGAAGGACCTGAGAGAGCAAAAGACATCTTCCATGGTGAATAACCTGGTCAGGATAAAGGGTTGTGTCTGAATCAGCCTCTCTTTTTTTCATATAGATAAGATGGACCAAAACAGGCCTATGTGGAGAGCTGTGCCTAGGTGCCTATGGTTGATATACCATTCTAACCTGTGAAAGTATCACAGGAAGTAGGGGCAGCCTCCATATCATGGGACCTTTGGAAGCAACTGTGAAGGCAAAGAGGTTGCCAAGATAGTGACCTCATTCAGTTCCTGAAGGAAGTGACCTCATCACACTTCTTTGGTGATGGAACTGTCTGAACTTGGTATCCAGGAAGCCAGGCACTCAGAGCCAGTCACAGTCCCAGTCCCAGGGGTCTCAATTTTTTTGATTTACCAAGGAGAGAGTCAGAGTTTCTTGGTAACTACTGATGTGTGGATGGCCAAATGCCAGGAAAGCTCTGAAGAGGGGCCTTTTCTGAGAAAGCAGGTAGTGGCTCACCACTGGCTCCTGACAACTTCACAGAGTTGGACAAGGAGACCAGATCTGAGAAAGGACAGGCCATTTCAGTGGAACATAGTATGACCCACCAGTCATAGGACACTCTGGATAGTCACAGTCCTACTTGGGGGAAGGAGGTGCCTTTGTATGTGTGTGTGTGTTTGTGGTTTTGTCTCATGTTCTGAGAATAGGTAGTAGCGGCGGTTTGTTTGGTTTTGAGTGAACTGTTTCTAGTAAGTCATTTGACAAGGCGAGTGTTTCTATGTCTCTGAATCCCACTGTGTCCGTGGTTGTAGACAGTTGAAAAGAGAATGGATCAATGGGTTTGTGTTGTCTAGTAGAACACATCCCAGCATGTATCCTGCCAAATTGATTAATGGTCTGAGGCTTTCCTTATTGATGGGCAACACCTGCTATCTTTCTAAGTTCCTGTTTTCTTCCTGAATTCTGGCCAATATCCAGAATAGGCTCATGGTTTTCTCTCCAAGATATGTACCACCTCCAAGCTCTGTGACATGGCCATGTACTGGATAGCTGAAGGGAATGGAGAGCATTTCAGAATACTCAGATATCAGAGTGACCATTTAAGTCTCATTGGAGAAACCCTGCTTTGGGCCTTTTGCTTACCTATTGTTCTGTTGACCTGAATGTCAGCAAGGTCTTTGCCTCAGGCCATCTCTTTTTGAAACCTGAAGAAAACAGTTTTCAAATGGAAATGAATGGACATCCCCTGTGGCTCTTTTCTTAATTTCTTTGGAAGGAGATGTGTCTGATTCAGCCTTTTGGCCCTTTGTGAGTCTGTGGCTTAGAATATCAGCACCTGATGGATCTAAAGAATGATCCCATGTGTGCATTCAAACCAAACTGGCCAAAAGAGCAGTCATTATGGATAAAGTCTCTCACCTTCCTTTGTAAGGTTCCTGACCTCCATCAAGTGAGAATAGGGATCCTTTGGGTCAATTGAGTTCTTAAAAGCCCTGCAGAGGCTAGCCCATAGGTGCTTGGGTTTTCTGATTACTCCAATTCACATAAAGAATCTAAACCCCACAGTCAGTAGGCCTCAAATTGGTGAACCGAAGTAGTATTAATGGCAGGCCTATTTGACCACTCCTGGTTCACAGGAAGGTTGTCCAGGCCACCCTGACTTTAGGCAAACCAGAGGCAAGGGAGCTTATTTTGGACACTGTCTTGGGCTGCGCCCCTCATGGAAACCTTTAGCCAGAGGATATGATGAGTGTCTATATGGAAGAATATGAGGGCCATGTGGGAGTGTTTTGGTTTTAATTGTGGTCATTTTTGTGGCAGTTGGAAGAGATGACTTGTAAGATTCCAGCAGACGTCGGAGGAAGAGACTACCAAGAGACTGGCTCATGCAACAGCAATGGGGATTTATTGAGGATCCAATTCAGTTCGCTGGGGCTCTGTGCTCACTCAACAAGCAACAGCGGCCCAGATCCCCGAGAAGACGTTAAGCAGTGCTTCAGTACACTTTTTGGGTAGGCAGAGGCTTTATATATATCAGAGGAAATCATCTTGATCAGCCGGAAAATCGAACAACAACTCTCAAACTTGATTAGCACATTCATTGGTGGAATCAGGTCGGGCGGGGGTGATAGGTCGATCCTAAGGAGGGGGGTACATTCAAACTGATTGGTTTGGGCCCTGATATGCTTAGGTGCCAAGCTGCACAGGGTCCTAGATTATTAAACAACTGGATGGTCAGGGGGAATATTTAATGGGCAGTGAAAGGAATTGTCCTAACAGCTACAGGAATTTCAGGTTTTAGGTTTAGCATGGGAACTTAACAATACCTGGTCCTTTACATTTTAACTCAGGCTTTGCAGCTTAGAAACTTTACAACACCCGCTATTTTACACTTTAACTTCAATTTCTTTTACCCTAACAGACTGGGTCCACCTGGGTGTGAACTCTGGTGTGATTCCCCTTAGACACTGAGTTCTGGAACTGAACTCAGAGAAGAGGTGTCATGAATTGTGTTGGGATTATAAGAGGCCACACATGAGAGTTGCCCTTGGAAACTGAGATCTAGGCCCAGGGTGGCTTTCCACAGAACATTGGAAATTTCAGCCAGGATATCACATGATTTTATTCTGAATGACTTGGCAGCCATAGTTGAGAGTCAAAACACACATGAACCTCACACTGTAGACCTCAATGGGCCTGGTTTCATGTGACCTTTTGGCCACTCTTTGAGAAGCCTTGTCTGTGAGAGTTCTATAGAGATTTCATTGAAATCAGCTTTCTCAAAATTTAAAGGTTCCTGAATGAATTGAAACCCACAGTGCCTCCAACTTCATCCTTGAAAAATGGCTAGATAAATACCATGAAATTTTTGAAATTCCCAGGACCAGGTACCACTGGAGAAAGTTTGGATGTCTGGTTTCTGATCATGAGTATAACAGACAGTGCCTTGATTCACTGGGTTTCATGCAAATGGTGTAGAATAGAGATGTCAGTAAGTTCGAGCCTTCTGAGTAGTGGTCCTAGAGCAGTGGAGGGCAGGTGTGTGATAAAACATCTGTGGTGGGGCCATGGGGATCTTCCATTGTCTTCCAAATGGCTTGTGACTGACATGGTGCAGCCAGCAGACCCTTATATGTAAAGGCATCTTGTTATTTGGAGAGGTTCAGGGCAATGTTCAGAATCAGGATGCTATGGTCAAGGGAAAAGCTATGTGGGATAGAAGCATGGTTGGTGCATTCTCTTGCAGACCCTTACCCACCACAGGTGACAGAACTCCCTCCAGCACTGTACCAGGTGAACTACTTGTATTTCGTGAAGCAAATAACAAACTCCCAGTGCAGCAGTAAGAAATACCACGAAAAGTGGAGGATGACCAAATGGCTTCACAGTCCAAACAGAGAGAAACTTAGCCCCCAGTGGACACTGTTAACCTACATAGAGAGAAATCAGCACTGCTGCCTCATGTTCAGTGGAAAATAAGAAACTATGTCCTCCAGGTCACATACATGCACACCCAGCTTTGATGGTCTCACTACAAAGGAAGCTCCTGACAAATACTTATATTTCAAGTGCGCAACCTCAGAGGCAGTTTCTCAAGAAGTCTTTAGGCCAGCAGAGCTCCATGTTTGTTGAGTGTTTACCCTGTCCCTTACTTTTGGAAACTCCTCTACCACCTCCAAGGTTGTGAACTCCTGAGCGTATTCCATTCCAGATATGTATTCACAGAATTTTTAACTCTTCTCCTCTAATTGTGTCTTACTTCAGGCGAGGGTAATGTCAAGGCATTTTTCTGTATGAGAGTGCAAAAATTTGTGTGCAGCATTTATTTGAAATACTGAATCCCTGACATTAACCCATATCCTAATAGACTCTGACTACTAATCCTAATATGATGGAGAAAAATAACTCAAACAAAATAGAAATACAAGCATTTCATAGGAGGCATGGTGTATTGTTGGACTTGCCTTTTGCATTATATAGGGTAGGAGTAATAAATCTAGTCAATTTTTAATTGAAATAGTTTTCCATGTGTTTTTAAAGTTAACTAATATGTAAATTACTGTCTCCCATTCTCTCTAGCTTATTCAGAACATGTGTTTTTATATGCACATATAGAATCCTACCTGGTTATCACACATACAGTCTCATGAGGTGGCTGATTGGCAGATACAAATTGTGAGAAATGACCACTCCTCGTAAACGCTGTTGGAACTGAAAATACAACCCATGGGTGAGCTTCCTATTTGAACAACCTTATACAAAAATCCATGTTCAGTGAAATTAATATTTCTGGATCTGATGATGATATATATTTCACGATAAATTTCGATTGGCATATATATTGCAATTTTTAATGTCTCTGTGTGTGTGTGTGTATATATATATATATATATATATATATATATATATATACATATATATATATGCACTCTGTCTAGATTTTTCAAAATATGAAACATGTGTCTTATTGTAGACTCCCTAAATTCATTTATATTCATGTATGTGGATTTATAATCAACTTTTCACAAGATTATTCTCAGAAATACTCATCCACCTAAAATACATACTTGTTTCCTAGTACTGAAAACTAACTTCGTTGAATGGTGCATACATATCCTAACATTTCTACAGTAACTGACCCTGTTTAACATCAATTCAAGTAGATTACTATGGGACATGATGTGTATTTTGAAGTTCATTTTTATTCAACACTGGTACATTGCTATTTCTTCAGTTTATGCACATCATAGGATACATATTTCATCCACAAGTTAGCAAATTGATAGGTATTTGTTTCACTTTCAGTCACTTCCTGCTTCAGAACACATGTATTTCTCCATGTTTCTTGACTGATATTTTCATGAGACTTCTTTCCAAACACATTATTTTCGATTTCCGTAATCACTTTTGAAGCAAAACCCACACACCTTTCATGATAACCCATAACCCTAATATTACCATTAGATGTATAACTCGTTGGAATGAATGACTGTATATCAATATTAGATTTCTTATATATTTTCAGATATCAATTCAATCCATTATTTAAAGTGGAACCAGTTATATTATTTATTCACATGATGGTCAATTGATGCATTATCAATATATTCTATGACACAGGGTATACCCTTTGTACCCCCAATACTAATTTATATTTCTTCAAAATAGTGCTCCCAGAAATGGTGGAAGAAATACCCATGTCACCTGATCTACATATACATTTTATCACAGTAATATTCTGGACACATAAAACAAAGGTCACTCCTATGATTGTACCAAAGCCTAAATGGAAAATGAGCATGGATTACTAAATGCACCCATGTCCAGGTTGCCTAATGCTCTCAAATGTCAATCCTATTGGTGACTACATATTTGTTTCTTTCTAACATTATATATCCAAACTCAACCCTGTTGAAAATGTCTAGTCCTATGACTCAGTTTATACTTTGCCTGATTTCCTAATGTCTCTATTAATATCTGCTTTCCTCCATATTTTCCCCAGTTCATCATCGTGACTGACTCTTCACATGTGCTAACATTTACATTCACTCTCAACTGAAACCATATTGCTAAAGAACTTTTGGTCCAGATCCTATACTCACTCTTCTTCCTAAAACTACTATCTCCTGTTCCTACCGAGTATTCCTTTTTGACTTGATGTTCTCTTCTACATTCAATCATTCAAGGTACATGGTCCTATGCCATTGTATATCGATTTATCTGAGACATCTGTTCAGAACGTAATTCAACGCTAAGTATCCCAATGAAGTTCCCATGCCCTTCTCGGCTTCAAATCTTAAATAGATTTCTGTTTTCATACTTATATTTCACCTATATATTCTTGTAAATTTCGCAGGTTCCCAATACTGTTATTCAACCCTCAGAATGATTTCTCACCCAAATCGAACCTGTTATTCACCCTAATCATACACTCTTCCCTCAATCTAACTTTACAGAAGAGCAGGGAAGGAGTTGGTATTTCAATACAGGAATGTAGGCGATCTTCCACCTGTTGAGAACCTCAAATGTCCTACATAAATGACACCTGGATAAGTTGTAGGCAGCTATGAAAGACCTGAGAGAGCAAAAGTCATCTTCCATGGAAAACAACCTGGTCAGGATGTAGGGATATGTATGAATCAGCCTCTCTCTTATTAATGTAGAGAAGATGGACCAAACCAGGCCTGTGTGGAGAGCTGTTCCTGTGTGCCTATGGTTGATATACCATTCTAACTTGTGAAAGTGTCACAGGAAGCAGGGGCAGCCTCCATCTCATGGGACCCTTGGAGTCAACTCTTAGGACAAAGTGGTTGCCAAGGCAGTGAACTCATTCAATTCCTGAAGGAAGTGACTTACCTCACTTCCGTGGTGATCAAACTCTCTGAACTTAGATAAAGTAAGCCAGGCACCCAGAGCCAGTCCAAGTCCCAGTCTCAGTGGTCTCACTTGTTTTGATTTTCCAAGGATAGAGTCAATCTTTCTTGATACCTACTGATGTGGGAATGGCCAAATAACAGGAAAGCTCTCAAGAGGGGCCTTTTCTGAGCAAGCAGGTAGGGGCTCACCCCTGGCTTCTGACAAGTTCACAGAGTTGACCAAGGAGACCTAATCTCATACAGGACAGGCCATCTCAGGGGAACATAGTGTGGCCCACCAGTCAGAGGACACTCCGGATAGTCACAGACCCATTTGAGGGAAGGAGGTGCCTTTGTTGTGTGGGTGTGGTTTTTTGGTTTGTCTCATATTCTGAGAATATGTAGGAAAGGTGGTTTGTTTGGTTTGTAGTGAACTGTTTTTAATAAGTCATTTGACAAGGCGACTGTTTCTATGTCTGAGTATCGCGGTTGTAGACATTAGAAAAGAGAATGATTCAATGGATGTGTCCTGTCTGGTAGAAAGATTCCCAGCATTCATCCTGCCGGATTTATGTATGGACTTTGGCTTGCCTTATCGATGGGCAACACCTGCTAATTTCCTAAGTTGCTGTTTTCTTCCTGAATTCTGGCCACTCTCCAGAAGAGGCTCATGGTTTTGTGTCCAAGATATGAATCACTTCCAAGCTCTGTGACATGGCTATGTTCTGGATAGCTGAAGTGAATGGCGAGAAGCTCAGAAAACTCAGATCACTGTGACCAGAAAAGTCTCAGTGGATAAACCCTGCTTTGGGACTTTTGCTTACATATTGTTCTGTTACCCTGAATGTCAGGAAGTTCTTTGCCTCAGGCCACCCCTTTATGAAACCTGAAGAAAACAGTTTTCAAATGGAAATGAATGGAAATCACCTGTGGCTCTTTGCTTAATTGCTTTAGAAAGGGATGTGTCTGAATCAGCCTCTTAGCTCTGTGTGAGGCTGTTGATTAAATTCTCAGCCCCTTATGGATCTAAAGAAAGATCCCATGTGTGCATCCAAAACCAAAATGGCCCAAAGTACAGTCATTGCAGATGAAGTCTTTCCCCTTCCTCTGTAAGGTTCCTGACCTCTATAAAGTGAGAATAGGGAAGATACACCAAGCCAATTGATGTCTCCTTTTGGAAAAATTGTTCCACCAATGAGAGCATCAGCAAAATTACCCCAACACTACCACAAGTCGCTGAACCAACAGATAGTTCACAATGCATACATGTTAGTTCACAATGCATACAAGTGATACATATTCCAGGCAAGTTCTGCAAGCAGTTCAGTGAAGGCTATTGCAGAAGCTGTAGATTGGTTTTATCTTTGTCTTCACCAGCACTGGGTTGAAGATTGGAATTCTGGCAATAATGGCTAAAGAAAAAATTACTTACCATTCCAGAAGGCACTAAAAAACCCAATTATCTTAACAATTTACATTATCTTGAAGAGAATTATTAAATATAATGAAAAGGAAAGGTGAAAGTCAACAAACAGTTCTGCTAAACTCCTTTTTTTGTTCACATATTAAAACAATCCTCAACAGTTGTTTACCCAATTTAAATTAAACTATTTAAATCACGTGAATAAAAAAAAAATTGGATCCATTCTTTCATGAGCGCACATCATATATGATATATGGATATATGTACATTCAAACATAAAACACAAAACACAAGTGTGCACAAATAATATAATATATACAACACATAACATAATAGTAAAGGCATTATAACTTTTTACAGGTGAAATCACCATTGGAATGTCTAAAAACTCTATAGTCAAAAAATAGAACTGATCAGCAAAACATTAACCTAGGTCTGTATGAGCTCAAAAATAAAAAATAAAAAATAGAACTTCATGATGTGGGAAAGGGCAATAATAAAATAGATATTGAAAAAAGCATCCTGGTTCTGTCGCAGATGTAAGGATAGCCAAACTGGAGTTTTGGATATCAGCTGTTATGAATTTGAGCCAAATCATCTTCTTTTTGGTCTATAGAAATCACTTTAGTTAATTTCTCTGGAATCCATATTGCCTGCTGTTCTTGCTGTGGAAACACACAAACAGACCCCTGACTAAAGACAATCACTGGGTCAGGACTTTAGTTAATCTCTCCAAAATCCAAATCAGCTGCTGTTCTTCCTGTGGAAACACACAAACAGACGCCCGACTCCAGACAATTACTGGGTCAACACTTTTCCATTGTCCTATTAGAATATCCTTCCAAAGTACCTTGGGCTTATGCACATTTTTTGGAAACATATGCCTTTCCACAGCACTAAGTCCTGATGAATCCAAGTTTAAAAAGTTTAGAGTAAAAAGCGTTAATTTAAGTTTATCTTTGGGGAATATATATCCCTTCTCAATTCCGTCTTTGTGCTTTAATAAGTACATTTTTATTGTTTGATGTGCTCTTTCAACTATGCCTTGTCCCTGTGGATTGTATGGGATTCCTGTTATATGAGTAATGCCAAATGATGAGCAAAACTGTTTAAAAGAGTTAGAAGTGTAACCGGGGGCATTATCTGTTTTTAACTGTTTTGGAATGCCCACAGTGGCAAAATTTTGTAAGCAATGAGCTATAACATCTTTAGTTTTTTTCTCCAGCATGAAGGGAGCCCATTAAAAATCCAGAACAAATATCAACTATAACATGCAAATATTTTAATTTTCCAAATTCTGGCAAGTGTGTGACGTCCATCTGCCAAATACGGTTAGGTATCAATCCTCTAGAATTGACTCCAAGATTAACTTGTGGTAAAAAGGTCACACAATTTTGACATTGTTTTATAATTTGTCTAGATGTTCCTTAGTTTTTTTGAAATGCTTTTTTAAAGTATAAGCATTGACATGGAACTTTTTAAGAAAATTTATTGCTTCTTCTAGTGTAAAGAAAATATGTATGTATGTCAATTGTAGTTTTATCTGCTAAATCATTGCCCAAACTAAGGGCTTTAGGCAATCCTGTATGTGCCCTGATATGTCCTATAAAGAATGGATCTTTTCTGTCCCAGATTAGACTTTGTATAGTGGAAAGCAAAGAGAAAACAGTAGAGAAAGGGGAAATCCTACCAGCATCTTCAAGGGATACTATAGCATTAACTATATACTGACTATCGGAAAATAAATTAAATACAGAATCTTTAAAAATCACAAAAGCTTGTAATACTGTACTAAGCTCTACCTTGTGAGCTGATTGTTTTGGTACTAAAAATATAAAAGTTGGATCAGGTGTAACTATTGCTGTTGTACCATTATTTAACCCATCGGTGAATATATTTGGAGCATTCATGATAGGTGTTTTCTTGTCATTTTTGGAAAAATTACAGGATGCGATGACCAAAAAGATAATAAAAGATAAGATGGTAAGTGGTTATCAAATGAAACATTAGATTTACACACGATTATTGCCCAAGTATTTAACTAATTAGCTAATTCATCAATTTGATTCATAGTATATGGAGTAATAATTTTATTGGGTGAAATTACACACACACTCTTTTTGCTGCTTTTATTCCTATGAGTATTAATTCTCCCTCAGCCTCAGGATAGCAAGTAATAATAGTGTTAGAAGAATAAGATAAATGTATCCATAATAATGGACCTTCTTCCAAAATACTCCTGTAGAAATATTTTTTTTGTTGTTAGTACAATAAATAATAAATGCAAAATTATATCAACTCTATCCAAAAGCATATTTCCCATATATGTTTCAATGATTTTTATTGCTTTTCTTGCTTCAGGCGTTAACATTCTGAGTGAATTTGGATCTCATGGTCCTTTTAGGATATCAAATAAAGGTCCCAACTCTCCTGTCGGTATACCTAGATGAGGCCTTATCCAATTTAAGTCTCCTAATAACTCTTGAAAGTCATTAACTGATTTGAGTTGATCTACTCGTATTTGAATTTTTGGTTGACTGACCATGGTTGAGGATAATAGAGCTACTAAATAATTAATTGGAAAATTTAATTGTATTTTACCTATTGCTATCTCTAGGTTATAATTTTTTAATACGTGTGTAAGTGTGGCATACCATTCTAGCAATGGGTTTTTAACTTTGTGTGCTAATAATACATCATCCATATAGTGAAAAATTTGTATTTCAGGAATTTGATTTCTAAGTGGCTGGATTACTTTGTTAACATAAATTTGACGCATAGTTGGGCTGTTAGCCATCCCTTGAGGGAGTACTTTCCACTCATATCTCTTGTCAGGACCTTCATGATTCAGTGCAGGTATAGTAAATGCAAAACTTGGAATATCCTCAGGATAAATTGGAATTGAAAATAAAACGATCTTTAATATCTACAACGAAAACATACCAAGTTTTTGGCAAAGCACACAATTGAGGAATCTCTGATTGAGCAGGTCCCATAATAACCATCCCATTATTAATGGCTCTTAAATCTTGCAATAATCTCCATTTACCAGATTTCTTTTTAAGGACAAAAATGAGAGTATTATGGGGAGACACAGAAGGTTGTATATGTCCTTCCGCTAATTGTTGTTTGACCAGGTCATGGGCTACTTGTATCTTTTCTTTAGTCAGGGGCCACTGAGGAACCCATACTGATCTTTCTGATTTCCAAGTAATATTTATTGTCTCAGTGGCCCTTTCTGAAAATCCAACCCATATCTGTCTGTTCCTTGATCTTTTTGTATTGGTGCTGCTATACCTTGTTCTTGCTTTTCTAATCTTTTTCCTTTCCTAAAATCTTGTCTAGCCATAATAGTGGGTGAATTTTGATTGATGTTATTTGTTAATGTCAAACCTAATTGATCTAGGACATCTCATCCCCATAAATTTACGGGAAGATGTTCCAATACATATGGCTGTATAGTTCCTTCACATCCTTCAGGATCCTTCCAATCTAATACCGTTGCACTTTTATGGGGATTAGTCGCCACTCCTAGGCCTCGAAGCGTTTGAGTGGCTTGTTGTAATGGCCAATGTTTTGGCCATTCTTGACGACAGATGATGCTAAGGTCTGCACCTGTATCCAGTAGCCCATTGAATTCATGTCCTTGAATATTTAGTTTTAGCATGGGGCGAGAATATAAATTTAAAGAAAGCATAGCCCAATCTACACCTGTGGAGCCTAATCCCTTGGAACCTCTTTCTACAGCATAACTGTAAAATTTATCATGTGGGCTGGGTATTATTAGTAATTGTGCTATTCTATCTCCTGGAGAAATTACTGATATACCCTTTGGTGAACTGGCTATAATTTTTATTTCACCTTCATAATCGGGATCAATTACCCCAGGACTCATCATAAGTCCTTTTAGAGTAGAAGAGCTGCATCCCAATAATAAGCCTACTGTTCTTTTGGGAAGAGGTCGTTTCACCCCTGTGGGAATGATTTGAACTCCCATCTCTGGAGTTAGTATTGATCTGGCGGAGGCACAGATGTCCAACCCTGCGCTCCCTCTGGTTTGTCTGATGAGGGATCTGATGAACAATGTGTCGTGGGCACTACACTGATGGGGTTGCTGGTTTCCTCCAGTGCTCCATATATTTGCGGTTTCGGGCCCCAGAGCATTGGGCCCCCCTCTCCATTTTTTGTCAATGGAGCCGGATGCCTTTCTTCATGATATCGTGGATAAACACCTGGTGCTTGTTTGTTTTTTGATAATGAAGTACCCTCTATGGTGGTTTCAGAATGGTATTCATTAGCCCAATGTCTCCCTCTACGTCATCGTGGCCAAATACCCGGTATTCTAGTCCTTTGATACCTAGTTTTGTTAAACCCTCCTCCTATGGGGCAATTCCTTTTAAAAAGTCCTGTTTGTTCACAATTGTAGCATGTTCTTGGCCTGTCTTCTAAAGCCTGTTTTACTAAAGCTGCCACAATTTGCCCTTTTTCATTAATGTCTCTGGCATCTAAAGCCTGTTTTATTGCAGCTGCCACGACTTGCTCTTGTTCATTAATGTCTCTACCAAATTTAATAAATGTGTTTAAATCTTCATGTTTCCATGGTCTAATGATACCTCTGCAGCAATGATTCGCTTGGTCATAAGCCAGTTGTTTTAATAATGGCATTGCTTATTCTGTATTTCCAAAAACTCTGTAGCTGTTTCAATAAGCCTATCTACAAATCCAGCGTAAGATTCATTAGCTCCTTGTATTACCTTAGATAATTGACCTTGTAAACCTCCATGTCCTTGTAAAGTCTTCCATGCCCTAACTGCCTCTACAGCAATTTGTGCGTATATGCCAGGATCATATGGAATTTGTTGTTGCTGATCCTCATAAGGTCTCTTTTCTAACAACAAATCTAGATTTCTCTGAGGATAACCAGCTGCTGCATTTCGCCTAGACATCTCTTTGCAAAATTCCTCATTGGCAACCTTCCATAATAGGTATTGACCTCCATTTAGCACAGCTTTACACATATTAGCCCAATCTGCTGGCGTCATGTTCAAGGTGTTAATGGATTCGACCAAGCTTACAATGAAGTGTGCTTGAGGACCATATGTTGTTACAGCCTCTTTTAGCTGCTTCACTATTTTGAAATTTAAAGCATGGTGAATTCGCTGCCCTCCTACCTCAAATACAGGGCATGTTAATACTTGAGATCCTGTCTCAGGATCCGAACTATCAACTGTTGGGGTTGGGGGCCTCCCAGCACATGGAGGTGGCCTTGTTAGTTGGACATTTACATCCTCTGGTGACAGAAAGGTGTTAGTAGCAGTCTCCTTTTTTAACTTTGCCCCTGATTGCTTTTTATGCTCTAAACTTGGTTCCTCTATCTCTTGTCTGAACTGAAGGCTTTGGACTAAGCAAACCAGATATGAACGTCCACAATGGCAATGTGCCAACTGGCATAGTCCCTCGGCTGCTCTTTTCTAATCCTTTTAAATCTTCACCATGATGGTTCCATTGTGATATTTTTAATGACTCCTCCTTCAAAAGCCATGGGCTACATATTTGTATTGTATCAACAAATGCCCTGACTGTCCTTGATATTTCTGAGATGCCTCCTTTCTCTAACAATTTATTTAACACTCTTTCAGTTTGTTTTTTACTAATTTCTGATCCCGTATTTCTATTATAATACAACCCAACAAGATGACGCCAAACAAAACTGAGACAGAATGAATTAAAAAGGGAACAACAAAAAGTCATTATAGCCTTTCTATCCTCCTGACATGTGCATCCGTCCTTTATACCTATCTGTTCCTCAGACGTAAATAGTTTTTTCTCAGATGTGAGTGGTTTTTCTTCCGTCCCACTCATCTCCAGGAACAGGCAACTTAAAACAAAAGTGAAGCAAAACAAAGGAGTCATCTTAAAATGGCTACCCATCCTTTCACCTTGCCCACAGGGGCAAGCAGTTTACCTTATCACTTACCCTCAGTCGTTCCCCATGTGAGCCACCAAATGCTGCAGTCTGGCTGGGCATGATTCAGGAGCCACTTGTCAAAAAAAAAAAAAACTAACTTTATTTTTAGAACCACACACGACAAACAAAACAACTCCTCAGGAAAAACCCTCAGAGCCCAACTGCCACTACTGGCTTCCTTGTAAAGTCTCTCTCACACACACAAGCCTCTCCACCTGCCACAATCCTACTGCTCTTGAGGCCAATTGGCTCGGTGGAGCCAAAAAAGTTCCCCAAGGAGCAGCTCCATGGTCTGAAAGGGCAGGGAAACAGCCCAATGAGCAACACCACAGAGGAGCCAATCAGCTAGATGATGCTGAGGTCGCTGTGAGCCAATAATCAGCCGGCAGCTGGAAATTTGCTGGCAGCTGGAAGTTTGCTGGGGCCCCTTCAGCTGTGGCTCTCAACAAATTCCTGTCTCATTTCTCTGTAGCCTATTCAGCACATGTATTTTTATATGCACATATAGTATCCTATCTGTTATCACATGTACATTTTTGTGAGGTGGCTGACTTGGCAGATACAAATTATGAGAAGAGATCACTCCTCCTAAACATTGTTGGAACTGAAAATTCAAAATATGGGTGAGCTTCCTAGTAGAACAACATTATACATAAATCCATTTTCAGTGAAATAAATATTTTTGCATCTGTGGATGACATACATATTTCATGATGAATTTTGATTGGAATACACACTCTACAAATTTTTCAAAATATGAAATATATGAGTCTTATTATACACTCCTTAAAATCATTCAAATTCATGTATGTGGATTTATGATCAACTTTTCACAAGATAATTCTCAGAAATATTCATCAACCTGAAATACATATTTGTTACCTAGTACTGAAAGATAACTTCAGTGGATGGTGCATACAAATCCTAATATTTCTACAGTAATACCCAGTTTAATATCAATGCAAGTAGTTTCCTATGGGACATGATGTGTATTTTCCGGTTCATTTTTATTCAACAGTGGTACATTACTATTTTCTCAGTTTATGCACATCATAGGATATATATTTCATCCACAAGTTCACAAATTTATAGGCATTTGTTTCAATTTCAATCACTTCCTGCTTCAGAACACATATATTCCTCCAGATTTTTTGACTGGTCTTTTCATGAGACTTCTTTTCAAACACATTATTTTCGATTTTCATAATCACTTTTGAAGCAAAACTCACACATTCTTCTTGATAAAACATAACCCTAATATTACCGTTAGATTTATGACTGGTTATTATGAATGTATGTAAATCAATTTAAGATTTCCTTTACATTTTCAGATATTAATTAAATCAATTATTTAAAGTTGGAACCAGTTACATTATTTGTTCACAGTATGGTCTATTCATGCATTATTTCTATATTCATAGACACATGGTACACCTCTTTGTTCCCCCAATACGAATTTATACGTCTTCAAAATATTGCTCCCAGTAATGGTGGAAGAAATACTCATGTCACCTAATCTACATATACATTTTATCACAGTAACATTCTGGACACAGAAAACAAAGGTCACTCTTATGATTGTACCAAAGCCTAAAAGGAAAGTGAGCATGCATTACTAAAAACATCCATGTCCAGGTTGCCTAATGCTCTCAAATGTAAATCCTATTGTTGACTATATATTTATTTCTTCCTAAGATTATATATTCAATATCAAGCCTGTTGAAAATATCTCATCCTATCCCTCACTTTAAACTTTGCCTGATTTCTTAAAGTCTCTATTAACATCTGCTTTCCTACATATTTTCCCCAGTTCTCATTGTGACTGACTCTTCACATGTGCTGATATTTACATTCACTCTCTACTAGAAAACCTATTGCTAGAGAACTTTTTGTCCAAATCCTATACTCACTCTTGTTTAAAAACCTAGAAACTATCTTCCTAATCCTACGGACTTTCTTTTTTAAATTGGATGTTCTCTTCAACATTCAATCATCCAAGGTACAAGGTCCTATGCCATTGAATATCGATTTATCTGGGACATCTGGGCAGGACATAACTCAAAGCTAAGTAACCCACTCAAGGGCCCAATGCCCTTCTGGGCTTCAAATTGTACCTAGATTTCTGTTTTCATACTTGTATTTCACCTATATATTCTTGTAAATATCCCAGTCTCCCAATACCATTATTCATCCTTCAGAATGATTCCTAACCAAAATCGAATATGTTATTAACCCTATCCATAGACTTTTCCCTCAATCTAACTTTACACGTGAGCTGGGAGAGTGTGATCAGGAAAGTCTCAGTGGAGAAACCCTGCTTTGGGCCATTTGCTTACCTATTGTTCTGTTGCCCAGAATATCAGGAAGTTCTTGGCCCAGGTCACCCCTTTGTGAAGCCTGAAGAAAGCTGTTTTCAAACGGAAATGAATGAGCATCACTTGTGGCTCTTTGGATCAAATGAGTTCTTCAAGCCATGAAGAGGTGCTTGGGTTTTCTCATGACGCCAAATCACATAAAGAATCTATACCTATCAGTCAGTAGTAGTCAGTCAATATTGCTCCTAAAAATGGTGGAGAAATACTCATGTCAAATGATCTATATATATATATATATTTAATCACAGAAATATTCTGGGCACAGAATTCAAAGTTCACATTTATGATTGTACCAAAGCCTAAATGGAAAGTGAACATGGATTACTAAAAATATCATGTCCAGGTTGCCTAATGCTCTCAAATGTAAATCCTATTGGTGACTACATATTTGTTTCTTCCTAAGATAATATATTCAACCTCAACCCTGTTGAAAATGTCTAATCCTATCACTCACTATATACTTTGCCTGATTACCTAATATCTCTATTTATATCTGCTTTCCTACATATTTTCCCAATTTCATCATTGTGACTGACTCTTCACATGTGCTGACATTTAAATTCATTCTCTAACCGAAAACCTATTGCTAAAGAACTTTTGTTGCAAATTCTACATGCACTCTTCTTCCTAATCCTAACTACTATCTTTCTAATCCTACTGACTATCCCTTTTTGACTGGATGTTCTTTTCTACATTCAATCATCCAAGGTACAAGGTCATATGCCATTGTATATCGATTTATCTGAGACATCTGTTCAGAAGTTAATTCAATGCTAAGTATCCCAAGCAAGGGCCCAATGCCCTTCTGGGCTTCAAATCATACTTTGATTTCTGTTTTCATGCATACATTTCACCTCTATATTGTTATAAATATCGCAGGTTCCCAATACCATTATTCACCCAGCAAAATGATTCCTAACCCAAATCGAACCTGTTATTAACCCTAACCATACAGTATTCCCTCAATCTTACTTTACAGAAAAGCAGGGAAATAGTTGGTCTTATAATACTGGAATGTAATGGATCTTCCACCTGGTGATAACCTCAAATGTCCATGGCGAAATGATCCCTGGAGAATATGTAGGCAGCTATGAAGGACCTGAGAGAGCAAAAGGCATCTTCCATGGCAAACGGCTTGGTCAGGATAAAGGGTTGTGTCTGAATCAGCTTCTATTCTTAAAGCAGAGAACATGAGCCAACCCAGGCCTGTGTGTAGATCTGTTCCTGGGAGATTATGGTTGATATACAATTCAAACTTGTTAAAGTGTCACAGGAATTAGGGCCAGCCTCCATCTCATGGGAACCTTGGAAGCAACGTTTGAACAAAGTGGTTGCCAAGAGAGTGACCTCATTCAGTTCCTGAAGGAGGAACTAAAAACAGTTCCATCACACTTCAGTGGTGATGGAACTCTCTGAACTTGGGATCCAGGATGCCAGGCACCCATAGCCAGTCCCAGTCCCAGTCCCAGTGGTCTCACTTGTTTGGATTTACAAAGACAGAGTCAGTCTTTCTTGGTACCTACAGATGTGAGGAAGGCCAAATGCAAGAAAGCTCTGAAGCAGAGCTTTTCCTGAGAAAGCAAGTAGAGGCTCCGCTGGCTCCTGACAACTTCACGGAGTTGGCCAAGGAGACCAGATCTAAGACAGGACAGGCCATTTCGGGGGAACATTATTGGCCCACAAGTCAGAGGACACTCCGGATAGTCACAGACCTACCTGGGCGAAGGAGGTGCCTTTTTGTTTGTGGTTATGAGTTTGTGGTCTTGTGTCATGTTCTTAGAATAGGTAGAAAAGTAGGTTTGTTTAGTTTGGAGTGGACTGTTTCTAGTAAGTCGTTTGACAAGGCGAGTGTTTCTATGTCTGTGTATCACATTGTGTCCGGGGTTGTAGACATTAAAAAAAATGCATCAATGGATGTGTCCTATCTAGTAGAAAGCTTCACAGCATTTATCCAGCCAAATTGATGAATGGACTGTAGCTTGCCTTATGGATGGGCAACACCTACTATCTTTCTAAGTTCCTGTTTTCTTCCTGAATTCTGGCCACTCTCCAGAATAAGCCCATGGTTTTGTGTCCAAGATATGTACCCCCTCCAAACTCTGTAACATGGCCATGAACTGGATAGCTGAAGTGAATGGCGAGCATCTCAGAAAACTCAGATATCAGTGTGACCAGGAAAGTCTCAGTGGAGAAACCCTGCTTTGGGCCTTTTGCTTACCTATTGTTTTGTTGCACTGAATGTCAGGAAGGTCTTTGACTCAGGCCATCCCTTTGTGAAGCCTGAAGAAAACAGTTTTCAAATGGAAATGAATGGGTATACCTGTGGCTCTTTGCTTAATTGCTTTGGAAAGGGATTGTCTGAATCAGCCCCTTGGCCCTGTGTGAGGCTGTGTCTTAGATTGTCAACACCTGATGGATTTAAAGAAATTTCCCATGTTTGCATCCCAAACCAAAATGGCCAAAAGAGCAGTCTTTGGGATGAAGTCTCTCGCCTTCCTCTGTAAGGTTTCTGACCTCCATCAAGTGAGAATAGGGATTCTTTGAGTGAAATGAATTTTTCCAACTTACAGAGGCTAGGCTATAGGTGCTTGGGTTTTCCATGACTCCAATTCAAATAAAGATTCTAAACCCAACGTCAGTTGGCCTCAAATTGGAGAAGTGGACCTGAATTAATGACAGGAGTATTTGATTACTCCAGGTTCACAGCAAGTGTCCAGGCCACCCTGACTTTAGGCAAATGAGAGGAAAGGGAACATATTTTGGACACTGTCTTGGTCTGCGCACCTCATGGAAACCTCCAGCCAGTGGTTATGATGAGTGTCTATATAAAAGAAGATGAGGGCCATATGGGAGTGTTTTGGTTTTAACTGTGGTCATTTGTGTGGTGGTTGGAAGAGATGACTTTGTCCACCTGGGCTTGAACTCTGGTATGATTCCCCTTAGAGACTGAGTTTTAGAACTGACCTCAGAGAAGTATTGCAATAAATAGTGTTGCAATTTTAGGAGGCCATGCATGAGAATCGCCCTTGGAAAATGAGATCTATTTCCAGGATGGCTTTCCACAGAGCTTGGGAAATCTAAGCCACGATATCCCAATATTTTATTCTTAAAGACTTTGCAGCCATAGTTGAGATTCCAAACACTCATGGACCTCACATTTTAGACCTCAATGGTCCTGGATTCATGTGACCTTTTGGCCACTCTTTGGAAAGGCTTGCCTGTGAGAGTTCTCCAGAGCTTTCATTTAAATGAGCTTCCTCACCATTTAATGGTTCCTGAATGAATTGAAACCCACAGTGCCTCAAATTTCATCTTTGAAAAATGGTGATATAAATACCATGAAACTTTTGAAATTCCCATGACCAGGTGGCACTGGAGAACCTGTGGATGTCCGGTTGCTGATCATGAGTGTACCAGACAGGGCCTTGATTGACTGGGTTTCGTGATAATGGTGTAGAACAGAGATGCCAATAAGTTGGAGCCTGCTGAGTAGTGAGTGTAGAGCAGTGGACTGCAGGTGTGTGAATAAATATTTTTGGTAGGACCACCTGGATCTGCCATTGGCTTCCAAAGACATGTGACTTGCATGGTGCAGGCAGCAGATCCTTATATGTAAAGGCATCTTGTTATATGGAGAGGTTTCAGGGCAATGTTCAGAATCAGGTTGCTATAGTCAAGGGGAAAACTATTTGGAATAGAAGCATGGTTTGTACATTCTCTTGGAGACCTTGACAAACCACACGTGACAGAACTCCCTCCAGCATTTTGTCCCAGTTCAACTCCTTGTATTTGGTG